>NW_019174258.1:10600777-10905777 GCF_002260705.1 Seriola dumerili | reverse complement strand
ACTAATAATAAATGGTCTGTTTAATAGAGTAATTAATAGATACATTGTCTGCGATTATCAACATAACAAACCACCAGCAGTAGTGGTTTAAAGGTCGGGAGCCAGTGCTCCAGCTTCATTTGGCCCATGTTGTAAAACACTAGCTTCATTTGTCTTGACATAATGGATTGAAACAGTGCTAACAAAGCACTGAAACTATCATTTGGTGTCAGAAATGGTCACTGTGTAAACAAAGTAAACAGATGGAACAATTCATCTCTTAGACCCTGAAATGGTCAGAGGGACATAACAAGCACACATAAGCTACAGGAAGTGAAACACTTCAAATCTTCATTGTTGTGTGGACATACCTGATAGAATATGAAGGTTGTCTGAGAATGGAGGATGGATGACGTTATATATGAAGTGTCAGCGGGAACTTTACTGAACGACAGGCTTGAGTCTATATATTGCTCTGCTCAGTCCTGAGCAGGCAGGTTAAAATGGACCGACAGGCTGACAAGGCATTAGCGAATATGGGGGAGTGCATGTGATCACGTGTCTGTTTACATGTGTGTGTATAATGGAAAATCATCAGCATTTCCAGCTAAGTGTTTTCCAGGGTAAGAGTAGGCTCTGCAGGGTTACACCACTGTGTGTGTGATCTGTTAAACTAAACTGACTGCAAGACAAAGCATTAAGAGATGAGCCCAGCGAAGAACAACTTGCAGCATGATAACAGTGTACACTGAGACCACGTCTTATCTCCCTCTTTTCATTGTGCATAAATATCTTCTATAATCTCTATGGCATGGATTTTGTTATGTTGATACTGTGCTGATGGTGCACCCTGCATTGGTAGCTTGGACCCTGATGTACCTGCTTACAGGTCTAGTATGATCATTTCAAGTGAGGCCTGATTCATTGGCCAAATGAAATCTTGGACATACACTTCTGCAGATAAACATATATATATATATATATATATATACACACATAGAAAAACAGTTTGATGCTAAAGTACAACCTAAGCACTTTTTGCTTGGATACAATTTGTTGATGTGTCTCATGACCACATGAACACAGTTATTAACATCACATAGACAATTAATGATGTGTTCACATCGAAAAATCAAATGTGTTTGCAATTATAATCTGCAGTAGTATTATGTAAGTATGCATCTTTGGCCTAATTTTAAGGAGTTTATAAGGTAAAATTCTTCTGTTTAACCAAGTTGAGACCTGGGATGGTCACAGCTGTAATAGTAGTTACATTAAATTATAAAAATATATGAAAATAAATAATGTACTCTGGCACACACACTGAGAGCACATACTGAACACACATGCATATGAACAACCACATGTGCATGTACAGGTGAACACATGTACAGCACACACAGGCATCAGTAAACACACACACACACACACACACACACACACACACACACACACACACACACACACACACACACACACTCACACACACACACACACACTGGAAGTGCTGTGTGTGCTCCTGCTGTCATACAGACCTTTACATATCAGACGTACTGAACACACACACACACACACACACACACACACACACACACACACACACACACTGCTGTTGCATTAATAATGTTGACCCGGCTCTATCCTGTGAATAATGAAACATGGTTCCGCTTTGATGTGGTGAGATGTTGGACCCCCCCTCCTACACACACACACACACACACACACACACACACACAAACACACATTCAGACATAGACACACCCACACACACCTACGCTCAAGCACACACCGTTGTCTGCCCTGCTGCTGTTCTCCTTCTTGCCCTTGAACAGGTTCTCTGTGTGATTTTTCAGTTTCTCAGTCTAGAAGTGTTAACCTTCCTACGACACACATACACACACATGTACAGTATATGTGTTTCATAGTGTGTATATACAGTTTACTCCACCTTCAGTGTAAATGGACAAGAGCGAGACTTTATTACATGTCTGTTTTATAATTGCAGAGATTATTCTAAGGTTATAGTTTGTAGCTACAGTCTGATGGAGCTGCTGCTGCACTGATTTTCAAGAGGAAAGATTGTTGGACAGAATATGTTTAACGTTTCTGCACTGTCTTCCTTCAAAATCACGAATTTGACATCTCCTACCTTCAGTATTTTTTTTGTGACACCACCGAGGTAAGAGATGTGCAAGAACAAGAACAAAAAGTTCTCACTATGTTGAAATCTTCATGCAGGTTCTTCCTCCAGGGCTGAATTGTCACCCATGCAGTGGCCACCCAGGGTTCACATTTGTGCCACTCAGTTCCACACAATCACACAAAGAAAAGGAGCATTACAGAAATAGCAGCACTAATTAACAGTCACACTGTGCCCACCGTCTCATTTCCCACCGCCTCTCTAACTAATCCACATAAACAAATGCATGAAAGAGAGGGAAAAGTGCACCAACTACCCTAAAAAATCCCCCAGATTTAGGTTAGTGCTTCTATAAACCCGTGAGAAACATGCAACTGAACAACTGACAAGCTGACCTGGTTTCCCTGAGTGAGAGATTCACTCGCAACCAGAGTGTCCTGATGTCCTATTTCCTTCACAAACGTTGTTTATCTCACTTGAGCACAACGCTTGATTGATAGCAGTCTTGTTTTGGTTCAGAGTGTAGGCAGTTTATCACGACAGCGTGACAGTCTGCTAGGGTGGAGGATGCTCAGCAAGCGTCTTGTCTTCTTTTTTACTCTGCATCTCTCATGAACAAATCATATGTGCTGTACAGATCCCCTCCTATGCATTTATTCTTCATCCAGGCTGGATTATATCTACCTGTGGGTGTTTTTTGTCATTAAATTTCACAAAGGAGGTTGATGTTAACACAACCCATACCGACGGAAATGCTTTCTATGGTAGTTGCTTTATGTACATTTAGGAAGTGTATGCAGTCTCTGTTGATAGATGTCCTTTGCCATCATCTGTTTGGATTCATGTTCTTTGTCTTACCTTTCAGATGTTTTTGTGGTGGTTTGATGGTTGTTCAGTGCTAGATTTTGGTGCAAAATGCTTTGACTTGATTGAAATTGACTAGATACGCAACTGCATACATCCTACAAGGTCATGTGATGAGACATGTGATGAACATATTTGTTTTCAAATGGCCAGGAGACCGAAATCTGTTCTTGTGAACTGACTGTTTAGCATCAGTTAGGATTAAAGGAGCTATTTGTAAATTTTACTATTGCTACATAGCTAACATTAGGAAAAACATTTTTACTCACCAATCTAGAAGAATAGAAACATCTATCACGTCTTTTCTTCAACTGAATTTAGCACGCTGACCAGCTAGCTCCGGCCCATCTCCTCACTTTCCAGTAGCGACTCACTGTAGCCACTAACCTGCCTGAAGACTTTTGCATGATAAGAAACCTACAAATTACAAACTTTACTCTGATCAACAGATGGAAATTTCCAAAGAAAAAATCGTGTCTTTTTTACCAAGGCTCTTCCATCACTGACACCTCTTACATACAAATACATGATGCCTTTTTAAGTGAGTGTTTTCAGTGTTTTCAGAGTGGAATTTTCCATTTGTATATTTGGACAGGATTTCTCTTTGTTGCCTGAAATAGCTCGTCGTTGTTGTATTCTTCCACGATTGGAGCTGTGTAGCTGTGTGCTAATCATGTCAGCCTGTGACAGTGCTAATCCGGTCTCCTCCTGGAGCTCTCTACCCAAACTCTACTATACTGTCTACACACACACACACACACACACACACACACACACACACACACACACACACACACACACACACACACACACACACACACACATGATCTACCCAACATGACATGAGATAGTATAGCTGTCTACATGGCTTTGTAGGAAGGAAAACATGTGATGATGGAAGTGACAGACAAGGTAGGAGGCAAACTGAGAGAGACAAGAGCATCCATGGAAACACATCCAGACGTTTTAACCATCAGAGGAAAAGCAGAAATTCAGTCCAATTATAAAAACACACCAGCAGCAGTTTTACATCATTGTTTTGTCACAGCACCGAGTGAACATGCTTCTTTGTTCAGGTTTTTCACCTGCTTTGTTTGTCAAGGTCATGTCCTGGCTCTTTCCCTCTCACATTCTGTTTCCACGCCTCTCTCCAACAGCTTGTAGGATTAATGCTATTAATATTTTGATTAATAATTCATTGGTGACATTTTAATGTCTCCATTTAAGTCTGTGTTTGAATTTGTGTGGAAATCAGAGTGCTAGTCTCGGAATTTGTTGCTCGGCCATCTTCAGGAAATCGTATCACTTTGACCTGACACTAGTTTTAAAGTGTTCAGCTACAAACAGCTGTAGTGGCTTTTATTGATAGGTAAATGGTATAGTACAGTGTTACTACCTAAATCTTATGTGACGTGCTCTCTCATTCTCGTTCCTTGACACACACACACTGTATACTTCCATGGAACGGAGAGGGCGTGGAAAGTGGATGGAGCACAACAAAGAAAGCAAGAGAGAGAGGCGATGGAGTTAGAGAAGAGTGTGTGTGTGTAAGAGAGAGACAGAGAGAGAGAGAGAGGAGAGAAAACAGTGGAGGGTAAATCCTCTTTCCCCGCTGACTTTAATCTCTCTACGGGCTGAGCCTCGCAGTTCAGGCCTTACTGCAGCCGTCAGTCAAGACGAGTGACAGCCAGCAGGGCCACAGGTGGGGGATGGTGAGGGCTGGACCTTGCGTTATGTCAGCTCCAATGTTTTGTGTGTGTGTGTGTGTGTGTGTGTGCTTGTCCATGAAACATGTTAAGCATGTTAAAGAGGAAGTGACTTTCACAGTGGGAAGAATGGACCAGGCTGTAGTCCCTGTCCTTCAGAAAGCTGACTAATGAATTCAACAAGTTAATTTGCTATTATTAAATTGGTAGCATCACGTGTCTGTTGTATATGACAGTGACAGGATATAATGAGATAACTGGAGGGTAGAGTGGTCTTGTGGATCTAAATTAAGGGATGTTACAAGTCAAATCAATAGGTTTCTTACAGAATTTAGATTACAATGACAGTAACACACAGGTGTAGATGAGAGAATCTAGCTGGGCTTTTTTTTGTCACATGATGTAACTTGCAACCTAAGCCAGTAAGATCATTTGACAGAGCAACTGAATTTACTTTCTAATTTCTGGTGTGTTACCTTTGTGTGCAAATAAAATGTGCTTACAGAAGAGTGGATGTTAATGGAGCAGGTTGACGTGCTGATTTTTTAAAACTTTTTAGCCACTCTAAAGATGGCACTGTTGGCCAGGCAGTCCACCACTTTGGTCCAGACCATACCAGCCAACACTTGTGTTTTAAACCCTTCTCCCAGCGCCCTGCCATTTTGTTGTTTCTCCCAGGAAACTCTCATAATTTGCATGGGCTCATCCTTTAATATAAGTAATCGTCATACATGCATCCATACGTTTTATGTTTGTCTGGCGTTGTCCAAGTCGTCAGATTGCGTATGACACACAGTCCACACACATGCATACAATTCAACCCATCTGTAACCACAACCTGGCAACCCACAACCCGACTCGAGTGGCGTGTACAACTGCTCTCTGCACAGAAAGGACATTTGACTGTAGAGTTAATTGTCATAATATAAGCAAATTTAACTAAACTTTATTTATATGTTTATTATGTATGTGAGGATGGATGAAGTGAGGAAAAGAAGAGATAGAGCATGTCAGAGCACAGATCTGAATGTTATAGACTGAGTTGTTGCTGCTGTGAAAGGTTTGTAACATTTCAGTACATGAAGAGTACAGTCTGTTTCTTTTATGGGACATGCATCACTGGAACATCGATACTGTTGCCACTGACAACACAACCACGGCAACACTGTCAACAAGTGGTCATTGCCATAGATATGGCCAGTCTTGGTTCACTGCCATTTCGGATACTTCAGATCCATTTTCTAAACTGGAGCGGAGTGATTTGATTATAGCCTGAGTATCTTCTCCACCACTGAAAAGATGTGCGGACAGCGTTCGCAAACTCACATGATCTAAGTTTTATAAAGCTCTCCTTGGGCCTCAGCAGGTATTTACAACTTTAACATTCAGTTAGTTCACTCAGTTCATCTGTATTTGTCTTTGTCCTTGTCTCCTCTGTGTGGTTCACATGTAATGTTGCTGATCCATCACCTGAAGCTCATGTTGCTGTTGCACTCATTGTGAGGAGCTCTGGATTACAGCGTCAGCCAAGAGTCTAAAATGTAAAATGTCAACATAAATATTTGAAATTGCAACTATGTACCAAGTATAGCAGACAAAAACACACACACACACATGCACGCACACACACACAATTAGAGAAGCACTTTGAAATGGCTGCCGCCTCCCCCCTCCATCTCTTTTCCTGGCACATGTTGAATTATTAACTGGCCTGACGACTCCACTGGGACGGAGGCAGAGACAGATAGACAGAAGGCGCGGCACAACAAGGAGATACCTTATCAAACATCCAGCTGTGACTCTAACTGACCTTCTGTCTGTTCACCTCGGTGATGCTCTGACAGGAACTGACTGATGGACGCCTCTGGAATCGAGCAGAAAACTAACTACCAAAATCTGGTACATTAACAAAATGAACCAGCTGTTTTTGCAGTTTTACACTAGCACCACCCAAAAAAATATAACCATACCCTGGCAACTTAAAGCCAGTCTAGAATATTACAAATTCATCCATATAAACCTGTTTTTGGAATCAGCCTCCTTCTGCAGCCACAGCGTCTGATTGAGTCCAAACGTCAGTGGTCCCTTGGTCCCATCGCTACACTGTACATCGCAGTAGATTAGATTACATAAAGCATTAATGATCCCTGAGTTGAGTGCTGCTGGGTGGTTAAATTTACATCAGTGGCAAGACACATTAGAAGAAAAACTCCTCAATATGATTTGTGCAATAGAAACAAAAGCACATTAGACACACATTTGAGATTTGATTGGACCAGATCAGATTATTTGCCTCATTAAAGGCTTAACTGTTCAGAGAGACGACGGCGGAGTGAACGAGTGAGGGAAAGAAGGAAAGATACAGGGAGACCGAGCTGCTTTTCTTTGTCTCCTCAGCCCTCATCACCTTTCGCTCTGACCAGAAGCAGCAGCAGCAGCAGCGGCAGCAGCAGCATGTAGCTCTGTCAGCCTGCAGAGTAACAGCCACATACATTTTTCATGGACCATACCTCCAGCCCTACTGTGTGTGGCTTTATGAAAAACTGTCTGGCAGCGCGCCAGAGGAGCAAAAATAGACCCTGTCTCTGTCCTGATATTTTTTCTTCTAACCGTTAGAGTGATGAACCCCCCCACCCCCCCCTCGTTCATCTTGATTTACTGTTGATCCCTGAGGAAATTCAGGGTCGTCAGGGTGTAGCAACAATGTTTGGGGTGTGTGTGCATGCACATGTACGAGCACGTGTGTCTGGGTCTGTTAACAGAAGCAGAATCTATTTACCCATGGTGTTTAAACAGTCAATTATGCGTCAGTTGTGCTTATGTGGTAAGAATGTTGCTGTTAACTTTAGCTCAGTCAACATCTTTGCTGCCTTTGTTCCATCTCATGTGTTGATGGTCTTTTATTGTGCTATTGACAGTGACTGAGCAGGTCTGAAAACAGCTTTTCACACTTAAATACTGGCCAGCTTTGACTACAGGAACATTTCCAGGAACCTTTTTAGGAAGCCAGAGAAACTCACCTGCATTGAGCTGTACTTCCTGTTTCCCCAAAAAGTAGTTCCAGTGAGTGTGAAGTAGATATTTGACAAGTGTTGGCAGCAGGATTCAGAGAGGGGTCAAGACTGGTTTGAAAAGCTATTCACTGATTTGCTGAAGGACACTTTGACCATAACTGCTATGAAGAGAGATTGAACTTGTGGCCCTGCTGTTATAGAACAACCTCTCCAACCTCTAATAGCTCTAGATGAATCTCACAACAGATGGGGGCAGAAAATGGCATGAATCCTTAAGATAATTATGAATATTCATTCATTCATTTGACTTGACTGCAATAGTTCAGTGACCTCACAAGTCATCACAAGCAGCAGGTGTAATGATAGCATCAGAGCTGTGCTGCCTTTGCGTTCATTAATGATGTTTGAATATACTGATTTGAGTTAAAGTAATGTTTTTGGTGTTGTTGGGGACAGATGGGAAATGGGCTGCTATTGATGCAGATCAGGAAACAGACTCTTTTGTCCATTGGCCACAGTGGATGTCTTTCCAAAAAGAACTGTACGACAGTTTTATCTGTTACTCGAACTGAACTTCCTGGATTGTATTTCATGTCATACTGGTACCTGAAGCAGGGTGAATGGTTGTTTGTCTCTATATGTCGGGCCTGTGATAGACTGGCGATGTGTCCAGGGTGTATCTCGCCCACACCTGATGAGAACCGGGATTGGCTCCAGCCCCCCTATTACCCTCACAGGATAAGGGGTATGACTAATGGTGCTAATGGTACCTGAAGCTGCACACCCTCACCAGTGCATCCCTGTGTGTTGTTTCAATGCACATGCCATCTAATGCTCTGAAATCCTCTGATTTTTTTCTTTCATTGAGGTGACATGCTGTCCATAGCACCATCTTTTATACAGTTTTATTCTGTTGTATTGTTGATGGACTAACCTGCCTCTTCCTCTCTCTCTCTCTCTCTCTCTCTCTCTCTCTCTCTCCCTCTCTCTCTCCTTCAGTCTTTCTTGTTTGAGGGCAACAGTTCAACAGTCATCATGGCAGACGAAGCAGACATGCGCAATGAGCTGGCCGACCTGCAGACACGCGCAGACCAGATAGCTGATGAGGTACAGCAGAGGACACACTCACACACTGTTGTACTCCTGGTTTAACATGCACATATTGACACACAAACACTGATGTTATCTGTTCCAATATTGACAATAAAGATAATGCATCACGTTATATTTTTCAAATAAATGCAACTTACAATGCAATACTTCCTTCAGAGAAAAAATATGATTTTTGCCTGCTGCTCATTGGGCACTGCAGTAAAATGCGATTCCTTATGATCCTGTGTTACCTGCTGAGGTGGCTGCTACAGTGATCTTATTATTATTTAAATTTAACAAAGCCTATTATAATATTATTACTTGTTAATATACGCTATTTAAAATGCAAATCATTCCATTATTGATCTCAATAAGAAAAAGTGGCATTTATCTTAATTTGGGAAAGATCATCTTCTGTATTTTCATTTGTTTTCAACTCCAACCTCCAGTGGAATAATGATAGATTTTGTGACAGTTGCTTGGGTAATTTGAGAGGGATTTTATAAATGCAAACAGTCTCTCCATAGAAAGTATATCATGCACTACAATCTCCATGTACATGTTGAACATTTTAAATTATCTGCCAATCCAGAAAGCATGTTGTAACCTGGGTAGTTGATTTTCAATCAGTCAGTCAATCGTTCAGTCTTCATGAACATTTGCACATCTAAAATCACAGCAAAAAACAATCAGTTCAGTTACTGTTGAAGGAGGCTACCTTCTTTTGCCAAATAAATAAGTAAAAATGTAACTTGCTGCGTACTTGTAGGTGAAGATGGCAGCACACCAGAAAGCAGAAAAACTGAGGAGGAATTTTTTTCAAAACTTGGTCAAGAGTTTAAACTGATTTTTGGTACATGACATGACCATTATAATTTGACATTTCAAAATGACCTGCTCTCGTAAGGACAGATGTATCCCCAAAGCCTCCAGGCTACCAGACGCAGCTGCTTTAATGTGACCCTCCCTTGTTTTAGTCATTTGTTCTCTAAATCTATTTCATCAAGACTGTGCTTTTTTGGGATAAGGGAGAACTTTTCCCTTTTTAATGAGTTGAGAGGAGCTCAGGAAGAGCAGATAATTCTGTGCAGCAGAATAATAGAGAAGCTCAAATGGCCTTATTAAACATTCATGAGGAGATAATGCAAGGCCAAGAGGCTTCACGGATGTGACGGGAGGAGAGGAAGGGAGGAATAAGGAAGGCAGGGATTGATGGATGGAGATGAGATTACCAAAGGGAAACAGTGAAATAAGGATTAGGAAGGAGAGAGTGTTTGGTTTAAGAGGGGTCCTGCAGAGGATAGAAAGTTAGCAAACAGGGGAAAAGAGAGGAGGGAAATAATCAAAGTTCATTATATGATTCAATAATTTGTCTGATACATATTTGTGATTTTCTGATCTCCTTTGATCACCTTAATGTATGATTTTAAACCCTTAATATTCCATCTTAACACTGAGATATCTTGCTGATATCTGTCACAGGGGATACGCTTGTGTGTCTGTATTTGCTCTCTTGTGGACTCTCAGCTAATCAGCCCTCTCTCTCTCTCTCTCTCTCTCTCTCTCTGCCTCTCTGCTTGCAGTCTCTGGAGAGCACTCGGCGTATGCTGGCTCTGGTTGAGGAGGTGAGTCCAACAGTACAATGACACACATCACATTACCAGTCACAACAGAAAGAGAATAAGCATGCTCACGATTACACAAACAGTGATTTATCATAGAGATTGGCGTTGGGCGGTTTCCCGCCTCTCGTCCTGAGATAGCTGGGATTGGCTCCTGCCCCACCATGACCTTCAGAGGATAAGTGGTATAGCTAATGGATGTATGGATGATTTGTCTTGGTGTTTTCATTTGTTGACATCTACTAATACCTTCCTCATGCTAAGTAGTGAAGATATTTTTTTTCCTCCCAGTACATGGTTTAACTAGCTCTTCTTTACGTCTACAATACTTGTGAGGTACATTTCAAGTCAATTCAGTAATGATTCACCTGGTCAGTCAGTTCATGAAGAAAACAACCAGTTTTTTAGTACTTAGGTTATTAAAGGGGTGTGTCCTTCCATCAAGAATAAATAAATTTGAGTCTTTTAAAAATGAATTCCTGCTTCTTTAGAGAATCATCCAAAGAGACTTCTTTTTTTAATAATTATCAAATTGGCGATCCTTCCATTGAAATCTCCCCAAACATAAATTGCCTCAACTTTTGAACATAATTGTATTTTATTCAGAACTTGGTTTATTTATTGCCCAGTGATATAGCATCATATTCAGCATACTATAGCCACAACATAAGAAATAAAGGCAAACCTCTAAAATGTGAGATCTAATTGCATCATAAGAAATGTTGAACATTTAACACACTGTTCACATTGTTATGGTGATTTCAGAAAACATAACAGGTTTAAAATATTAGGTCCAAAAAGCTCTACTGAACCTGAAGGACCCGTTTGTAACCTGTTAAAAAAAGTCTCTTCTTCGCATGATTTCTTTTTTTCTCAATGGAAAAGAATTGATTCAGTGAACCTTGGTTTGCATAAAACTGTTTTCAGCACTTTCATTGCTCATACTGACGTTGTAAATTGCAACCAAATGTTCAGCTACTCAGTGAAGTGAATGAGAGAAGTGCTTGGTGTCCAAGGAGTGTGAACCATCTGTAGAAACGTCATGGTTGGTTGATCAGCCAGGTGTCTGTACCGGGTTTGTTCGTCATGCTGTGGACTGCTATGTCCTCTCCAAGTTTGTTAGACTTTAGCTGCAGAAGAAGGTTCAGCAAAGATATTTAATAACCTGTTCACTCTGAAAATTATGTTCTTAGCTTTCCCTGCATGGGAAAACAATCTCCTTGTATGTTGTGCTCTCCTATAGCTGTGCCTGTCAAGTATAAAAGGTCTTAAAGGAGCTATTTGTGAGTTTTGCTATTTCTACATAGCCAACATTAGCATTAACAGCTGCTTACTAACCACTTACTTACCTTGCAAGTTCAGCATCAGACATCATTCCTTCACTCATCAAGAGCTGCCTCCAGTGGTGCAAAGCAACACCAATGCTAACTCTTATCACGCCTTTTCTTCTACTGAAGTTATCACACTAACCAGCCAGCCCCAGTCCGTCTTGTCACTTTCTTATAGCGACTCACTGTAGCCTCCAATCTGTCCTGAAGACGACAGACCTCTTGAATTATAAAGACAACGATGGCTGAAGCTCTCGTCAAGCGACAATCACCACCACCTGCTCCCGGCAATAAACTACATTTTGGCGGCAAAGAAAACTTAAAAATAGCCCCTTTAACTACCACAGTGTTTGGGCATGTTGGCTTGTTTCTTTTATATTCTCTAGAAGTACTGTTTAAATATACCACTCAGGTGTTTGAGATTAGATATTGTGTCCGTATGCTAAGAAAAGTTAGCATGAAGTTATCTTTAAGAGCTGCCAAGCTGATGTCTCTGGCATTAAATCAGTATGTGCACTGGGGCTCTAGTGCCTGTTACATTTCTACTAGCATCAGACCCCAGCCACTATGTCTTAATGAGACAAAGCTGGGAGGAACAGTTTTGAGTCCTGCGGCTGACCTCAACAGTGACCTACTCGGCAGACAAGCCTCTATACTGACAGTGGCTGAATATGTGACCTTTGAAGATAATGCCAGGAGAATGCCATTCGTTCATTTCAACTGCTAGTCTCTGATTTGAAACTATCCAGTGGTTTGTTAGCTCAGAGTGTGTTCCCCTGTGATGCTCCTAGATTGTTGTTTTGCATATAAAATCCAGTGAAAGACACAGAGGCGAACAGCTACAGTTCCATGTTTATCTTCTCCTCTCTGTCTGCCAACATGATCTTTATCCATCTCACTTAGTATCTCTCCAGAGAAAAAGGCTCAGTATAGACTGCAAATAGGCAATAAAACAACATGAATTATGGATGAGACTCTACATGCTGCTTCTTATAATACAGTAGATATTATACAACTATCTCTGGGGTTTTTTTTGAGTTTATGGCTTTAAAATTCTTTTTCAGAGTGACTTAATTTTTAGCATTTGAATAATGGTCAACACTAAAATTGTGACAAAGCAACTTTCATTTATCAGTTTTTATTATTCTGTATGTTGCCCATAGAGGCCATACATGCAGACTGGATACAAAACAGAGTCTGTAATTAAAGTGATTCTGTCTCTAACCATACAGTCCACCTTTCTCTCACATAGGAAATTGGAAGCACATGCTAATACTCCGTGACCTCGGTGTTAAAAGGGCTTATAGTGAAGCTTACAGTAATAGAATGAGTGGGGAGCAGTCAGACCACACTCGTCCAGTGATCTATCTGAGATCTGTGCAGTGATACCTGCTTGTTCAGGGCCTGTCCAGGTCTGAGTCTGCACCAAGACTACATCAGATAAAACATTCTCAGTTATATGCATCTGTACTGGAGTTTTGATCTGTGTAGTGCCCTGCTAAAAAGGTATTAAAGGACAGTGATGGCATTTCCTCCGTGAAGCTTAAAGGATAACTCCGGGATTTTTTAACCTGGGTCTTACTTTTCCATGTTTTTAGGTGTAAATGATTAATAGGGACAAAAATCTTTGTGATGAATGTTCCACTACTGAGCAAGAACGCTATATCCGGCAACTGTGTAACAGCTGCTACAATATAATAAATGGGCATCAAAGTACGTCAACTAAAAGTGCTTGTTTTTTCCACTGACAGGTTCAGATTGTTATTATCAGTGTCTGATAAAATTATGGATGTGATTCCTACTGAGATAAACATTTTTGTAAAAGCGTAAGATCCATTTTGTCTAACCAGTAACAGCCATTATATCGCTCTGTTCAAAGCCACCAGCCCCCATTGACAAAAACGGTAATTAGCTTACAGAACACAGAAACTGATAGTCTACTGTTTGTTTGTGATTGTGACTTTCAGTGGTGGAAGGAGTATTCAGATTCCTTTACTTTACTCAAAGTACCACACAATAACATAAACAAAGTAACTGATCGAGGCAGCGGTTTGTTATAATGTTGATGATCCAGAAAAGAAAGCTTATCCTACATTAGTACCCAGTAAGTCGAGGTGGTTCAACTCATCAGCCTAATACCTTAAATGTAATTGTAAAATCCATGCAGAACCTGTATCATAATAACATTATGCATGGATTCTCATTAGAAATGCATGAACTTACATCAGAGAGCAACACAGTGAATCAATTTTATGTTATTATCATATAAATCAAATTTATAGAGATTAATATGAAACACAAACATAAAGATTTTTTTTCAGTTCAGTTTCAGTTTTAGCCTTACAGTGGTAATAATAATATCAGCACTGTTGTTCTATTGGAAGAAGTCTTAATATCCACCTCTGTGGCTACACAGTGTTGCCTTGGATATTCAGTGTGCACAGTGTGTACAGTTTACATGTATTACTGTAATAACTGGTGTATTAAAGCCATAAAACACTAGAGGACATACTTTCCTTGAAACATGAGTGATATAATGTGTCCTTGTCTCATGCAAATGTGACCCATTTTTCATTCTCTGGACCACCGTGTGGCATGACTTTTATTTTGTAAGATGCCATGAAAACTACTGTATCTGCATCAACTGACTGAAATGTTTACAGTGTCCAACGTCTGCAGGTCTTCTGAGTTTGTCAATTAAAGGCATAGTTAGACTTAGACCACAAGATCAATACCACTCTCATGTTTGTGCTGTAAATATGTAGCTAGAGCCAGCAGCCAGTTAGCTTAGCTTAGCACAAACACTGGAGGTAGGGGGGAGAAAGCTAGACTGGCTCTGGCTTTGATTTACCAAACAATTTCTATCAGTATTAGTAAATATATATATAAATATATGCTAGAATTTGGAATTCATTAACTGAAATCTATTGTATTCTACTATATTTTGCACAAGCTTTGCTGCCTCTATGATGAAATTGTTACCATTATTAAAACATACATTTTCATTGGATTCCGATTCACTGAACATGATATATAGCAAATACTGGCTCAGTCCTATGCAAAATCTGTGCATCAATAGAATAAACCCCCAAGTGCTATATCAAATATGTATCAGCAATGAAGAGATGTGGTACAATGAATTCTGTTCTTGGAAATGAATCGACTTGGTAGAGCAGCACATTTCACATTTCCTATGTCTCTGAAATGGTTTTATCAAGACAGACCCAGAGAAGGTTTTATGAAAACGTTATCTTCACACGAGGCCTGCGCGCAAGAGAAATGAGAAACTGCTGGATTGCTCAGAACGAAATGTGAAGAAAGAAAGTGAGAGAGATGGAAATGACAAGGAGAAAGTAAGACAGCCGTGAACACGAGAGGGACGAAGACTGAGACGAGGCGAGTGTGAGAGATAAACAGTGAAGGACATCAGTCCAAAGCCAGTGTCTCTGTGGAGCAGTACGGGAAATCTGATTTTATCTGATTCTGATTTGAACAGCGTCAGGCCTGAAGTCAGATAATACAGTACACATGATGGACATGATATTATATTCATGGGGGCTGTTATATGCCTAGAAACCATTACATTACAAGTTGGCATGTCAGAGAGATGAGTTAACAAATGGTTAATGGATGGTTTTAAGGGGAATTATGTGCTAGCAGACTTTCTTGGCTAGTAGCAGTAACTTCATGAAGTTTCTGCTGGTTGCTTGGCAACACTTTGTTTTTGTACAGCTTGAATAAATGTTTTAATTTGTGATCTTTATTAAAAGACAGCTTTTATCATTTTCAGACAGAGCCAGGCTAGATGTTTCTCCTTGTTGACAGTCTTTGTGCTAAGCTAAGCTAAGCTCTTACTATATGTTTAGATATTAAATCAATCTTCTCATTTAACTCAATTCAGCAAGAAAGCAAATTAATGAATTAATTGAAAAATAAATAAATAGTTGTAAAATAGCTGTGATTAAGTAATTTTGTGTTTATGTATCAGATATCACGTCAGGTGCTGGTTGACCAGTGGCAGGCAGCAGGTGCACATGTGGGTCATCCTGGTGCACTCGTCTCCACCGTGATTGAATTAGCATAGATTCCAGGAGACATTAGGGAGGATATCTCACTAAAAAATCAATACCAGGCTACAGAGGGCTGTGTCTTAATGTCAACGGACCTCTTTCTCTCTTTCTTTGCCTTGCTTATTTTTCTTACTCCATTCTCTCTTTCTTCTTTCCTGAAATTATTATATTTTTTGATCATTACTGATACAGACACCATCGTCAGGCTTTCAGCAACACTTTTAATTCAACGAACCTTTAATGCAACCAAAGTTTTATTTAAAGACAACATTAATTCCTACTTTATTATTCAACTAAATGCAGTTAAACTTCACAAAATATCCCCAAAAAAAACTCCAGACCGCTTCACACCAGCACTTCTTCTAAACACTGAAATGAAAAAGAAGGAAAGAGATGAAATGAGTTTAAAATATTCATCAGCACATGTTCATTTCCTGGGCAGAAGATTATTTTGGGAGAAACTGCTTTAAACATCATCAGGTCCTTACTGGAGACTTTACAACTTTCTGTGTCGCAGCAAAGTGTGAAGACCTGATGGTGTGTGTGTGTGTGTGTGTGTGTGTGTGTGTGTGTGTCTGTGTGTTTAACCACCCATGTAGAAAGAAGTGATGTCACCACATCAGACTATGCCAGTTGGCATGGTCAGATATCCTGTCCTGTGTAGTCCTGAAGCCCCACTACCCTTGCATGTCTGTGATTTCCCATGATTCCTGGTGGGTAAACAAGCAGTTCTCCTGCTTGATTTAAGCCCATCTAAACACAAACAGTAGCTCTGCTGAGGTTTCCGTGCTGAAGATTATATAATTCTTCTTCTTCTATCCCCCTTAGTTCATGGAAATGAACCTGTTTTCTCCTTCTTAACTTCACACTCATACAGATCCATGGCCACTGGTAGATCTTTTTGACAGTCAGTTTGATTGATACTTATATCAGTTTCATGTCCAACCGGCCTCCAGCACTGGACTCTATCCATCACGCCCCCAAGAAGGTCAGAGTGCACTTTGATCCAAAACGGCTGATGCATGAACTGAACGGCCTTTGGACTTTAATATGTGTTAGAGGAGGCCTCAGGCTCGTGGAGAGCACAAAGCTGTTGTTTTGTTGTGTGCGCAGCGGTTAATGTGGTTATCGTGTGCTCACTGAAGTGTGTTATTATGTGATGAAGCCCATGCACAAAGACATAACAGCATATGAGTCTGCATGGATGTTCTTGTTCTGTGTGTACATATGTGTATGTGTGCGTGTGTGCGTCTGAACACGTGCCAACTGTGTAAGCCAAATCACAGTGTTTCATTACTGGAGCTTTGTCAACAAATCTGTGGTACCAGCCCAGTGAACATAACAAATATAGCACATGCCATTTGGTGGACGAGTTTATCCTGAGAGTCTGTGCAGAGACATGCAGGAATATATTTATGGCGTTTTGATATGTTCTCTGGAGATTTTTCGCATCTTTTCTGAGGTTTCTGAGGAGCTTGTAAATTTTTTCATCTGCCTGATTCTTAATTAGGTGGATGTAAATCTGTCTATATGCAACGCTGCCTCATAGAAATTATGTTTCCATACAACTAAACTGTAAGAGCAAATATGTTTTATAGGAAACATAACTGTGACCAGATTAGGATCTTACATAACAATAACAATGAAGATATATTTACATATCAGTAAAATGTTCATAGACATAATAGAAATATTTGTTTTCCTCCAAAATATCTGATCTTGTAGCACCATATCCATTTGCTGTGGCTACAGCATTATTACACTTTTCATGGTTATGTTTGGGGACTCACCACAGCACTCATTAAGTTTAAGGAAAGATCCTGGTCTGGTTTAATACAGAAAAAGTTCACAGTGACTTCAGACAGCAATGCCACTAACATCTTCATTCATTTTAACAAAAAAAAAGAGAGAAAAAAGTTGCCTTTCCATGTAATCCAGCCAGTAATCACATTTCCTACAAAACATTTTTGCTGTTTGCTGTGTGGTTGCTATCTCAAAAGGCTTTCTAACCCATGATCCATGTACCACTGACACGGTACCGATCATGCTTATGTTTTAGGTGCTATTTTTCATCTATTTTCACACAGCGTTTCACTAGCTGTGAGAAAGTAAAGCTCTTACTGTCAGTGTGTGGTGGTGTGTATGTGGCCATTCTCTACCTAAATGATTTTTCTGTGGTCAGATTCTTTTCATGAGCAGTATTTACTTATTCTCTGTGACATTTTATTCCCATGACTTTGCTTCATTCTTGGGTCAAATATAGCTGATGAAATCCTTCCCTTTTTCTGACTGATTGTTTTAGCTACATTTTGGCAAATTTGTGTATGTGTATATGTTTGATATGTATGTTTTTTTTGTGTGTAAGTAGATTGATACTGCTATGAGGTTTGTACACTAAAAATTAAGCTAGATACAACAGATAATTAGCTTAGCTTAGCATAAAGACTGGAAACGGGGAAACATCTAGCCTGGTTCAGTCCAAAGGTAACGGACTCCACCTACCAGCGCTTGCTCACACATTAACATGTTACATCTGGTTTGCTTAATCTGTACAATAACCAAAGTGTGTGGAAACAACATGGCAAGTCTTGTCATTTTTAAGATGTGTTCATATAGAGAGAAAAATGAATCTTCTGCTTTCACCACTTGACTGTTTGTGCAGTCTCAACTGATTCATCCAAAGCAGGTTATATATCAACTGTACAGATGTAAGCTGCAGATTAGCAACATATGTACTTCCATTTTTGTTTGGATAAAACCAATGAGATATAATGTGTTAATTAGTGAGCTTTAAAGATGCTGGTTCATTTTGTGAGAGCCAGGTTATCTAAACAGCTGTAGCTCCATTCAGCATACACACATGAGAGAAGTATCAATCTTCTCATTCAACTTTTAGCAAGAAAGCAAATAAGCAGAAATGTCAAACTAGTCCTTGAAGGTTGAGCTGTTTCAACAACATCAGACGAGATCAGTCACACTCAAAAAAGTGATTTCAAATAGTAATTTGACCCACCTCTGCTGTCCTGCACTGTTGCCCTTCACTGATCTCTTTCATTTATTCCTCTTTTCCGCTTCACTTCTCTTTCTTTTCCTCTCTTTCTTTCTGTCTGTCTGTTAGAGTAAAGATGCCGGCATCAGGACTCTGGTCATGTTGGATGAGCAGGGAGGTAAGTTGACAGGGAGCGATCACCAAACAACCGGTTTCACCTTCAATCTGCTCAACTCAACCAATTCTCTCTCGCTGCTTGCTATAATGGGAGAATCGTCATCAGCAGCACATCTGGTATAAGACTGTAGAGTCCGAATCAAATTTACAACACCAGGGAAAATGACCTTTATGGTTTTATAATTACTAAAGTAAATTAACAGTTTATTTCTTTTTGAGCTTGTGCCAAGTCTTTAAAAGGAACCTTAGCTACACTGTGAACTAATGTGGCCAACATGATTATACTGGATGTGACTGCTTCAGCTAGCCTTCTGCTTTGCCTCCCTATTATTTCACTTTTATGCTTATTTGTCAGATGAATATATATTAAATTCATCTTATAGATTATATTTTAGCTGTATGTTAAACTGTAAAACAAGGACATGAACCACTTTAAAATCAATGTTTCTAACCTTGCTCTCTGAAACCTGGTTGAGATGTTTTCCAGGACACGTGACTGACTGAGTCAGAGGTCAGCTGGTAATTGATATATTTTACTATTATACTTTTTGAGAGGTAAAACAATTGACTGGTAACAAACTTGTGCACTATTTCCTCATATTCCTCCACAACCTCTCTAGTTCTGCCCTGTTTATGGCTCAATCCTCCAATAAGAATTAAAGGGTCCCTCCACAGGCTTTAGATGTCCGCCAGTGTACCAGTCTCACACAGTCCCACTCAGCCTGCCAGATCAGATGTGTGATGTCTTCTGCTGCTCTGGAGGAGCTTTCTAAAGCCTGAGAAAGTGGCATCACTTGGTTCCGATCACTTCAAATAAAGCAGTCTTTATTTGTGACTCTTCATCAGAGGTGATGGCCTTTCTGAGCAGTTCAACCAAACACTGATTTGTCTTGTTCAGATTGCTTCATTTGTAAGTTTTTCAGGGGCCTGAGTAGGTAAAAGTATCCAGTTCTTCACAAAAGATTTTGAGAAAAGTACATATTAATGTAACAGAAAATATTGTAATAATGTAGTGCATTCTTATTTCAACTTTGATGACTGTAAGAGCTTAATTGCACCAGCTTTTACTAAGTGGATATTTTACTAAATTTACTTACTAAATTAAAATTTGGCGTGCCACACAAACTTGCTTTACATTGAGATAATATTTACACCCAGTAACTGCTGGGTGTAGCTGAACTACCAAACCTCACATTAGCTTGCTAATATAATATGGCTTGTTTAGAAAGGAAAGTAAAAGAGATGTATAGAATAGCGACGACACTCTGATATGACACTTTATCACAGTTTTTAAATTACATTTCTCAAAGACAATACCATGTACCTTATAATTACAAAACATTATGTAAATTACACTGGCCTCAATACCACGTTTCCGCTCAGTCTCAACCGCGCAAATACTACCAACTGTGATACACATATTCCTCCATGTTTGCACATATAAATAAAACAAAGCCATACCTAAATTTACAAAATGTTGGCAGTCAAGTTCAATATATCTTTATTTTTGAAGGTTATGCTACAGCTGTTGACTTCCTGTTAACACTGTTAATTGATTGGATGTTCTTTAACACATCACTGACATCTTTAGTTTTAATGATGCAACCTAATTTAGTAAGTCAGTAGTTTGAAACTAAGTAGTGGAGACTAAGATACTTAGGAAAGACTTTATGCTTAAACTAAGTAATGGATTTATGGATAGCTGCTGCAGCTGAGCACTGATTTGCAGTGAAATATAAAGTCAGACAGAGGGATGTTTTGATACTGAAGAATTCAATTTTTACACAATCCGTGTACTCATACAGAAATGTAATATATAATATATATGTCCCTATATCAAGAGATATATAAGGAGATATATTATTATCACATATATATATCCTCTGGCAATATGGACATATACGTTTATAACATATGAAATACCCATAGTAAATATTTGTATGTACATATAATGAAAATATCTATATGATGGATTTTTATATGGTACAACATGTTGCAACCATGTTAACAATACATGTTTGATTCATACGTATATGCAAGTTTATTAAAACAACATACATATGAAAATTCTATACGCTTTTATATATGTTTTTCCCATAAATTTCTTATTAATTTTAAACATGTCTATCTTCCCATTCTATGGAAGTAGTCTCAGACTTCTGGACCCTCTGTATATAATATCAACATATATTGACAGGTTTTGGGATGGGTTTGGGATATATATTTATGTAACATACATAAAACATAAACATACATATTTGTATGGGCTGGACATATATGTCGAGATATCAAATTGTTCCAATTTCTAATAGGTTTGATATATAAGTTTTACATATATGTTTTTATTTTATATGTACATATATTTCATATATTGAAATTCAATATATATAAGTATATTACATTTGTGTATCTTAAAGTGTTTGATTCTTTTAATATTTTAGAGAGACTGTACTTGACACCATGAACTTTGACTGAATGACTGGAGCATGAACAGAGAGGGAGAAAAGCTGCTAAGCACAAGCCAGATTAACACTATAAGTCCTCTTTTATTCTGTAAATCTTGGTCAGAGCGACAAAGTTCCTATGTTCAATCAGACTAATGTTTCCACTTTTTCACATTTTATACTCGCATGAAAGTGGCTGGTGTTTTGTGGGTACGTTTACTGTGTGCAGCGGAGCGTCTACTCATAATATGCGTTGGAGATGTGTGTGTATGTGTGTTACCGAAGGCCTGTACTTAGTTCCATGCGTGAAAGAGCAGTCTAATTGGCCTGTCAAAGGAACAGATAGCCTGTTTCCCCCCTTCGCGTTCTCTTTCGTCCTGTCTTTTCCCCTGGAGAAACGGCTGCTACAGCGCACAGCTCACTGCTGTTATCACAGGACACCAATCAATTCACAGATTTAAATTACCTCTGCCTCTCAGCTAATGTCCTCTATACCTGATCCCCATCTGTCTAGCTCTCTTCCCCGTCTTCTCTTCTTTTCTTTATTTCATGTTCCTATTCTTTCTCGCCAGCACCTGCTCCCTTTGCTTTTCTCTCCTGACTTCCACTTTTTGTTTCGCTTTTTCAGTTCATTTGCATGGAGATCCCTCCATTACATTAATGATGAGGCCCTTTCTCGTCTTTCTTCTTTCTAGTCATCCTTCTCCTTCTCCCGCTCCTAACTCCTCCTTCCTGTTTGCAGTGAATACTGAACTATACAAGCCTCTACTTTATTTGTCTGTGACATATTTTACATGTTATTTACATCAAGAATTCCTTCTTACATTGCCAAAGAAAAAAAAGACTTGTAAGTAATATCCTTCCATGGTAATCAATGAAGTCTTGTGGAGCTGTAAACAGGGGGGGAGCTGTCCTTTACACACACACACAGGTCATACATAGGAGGAGATTTGTCGTTACTTGCAGTGATGTATATCCTGTGTTGGAGGTCTCACTGCAGCTAATGAGTTGCTCCCTGCTTGGCTGTTACGTCCGTGTTGACCTGAATTACACTCAGTCAGGGCTGATGAATTGCATCTGGTCGTCAGTGAGCCCCCACACATGTAGCAAGATGTCATAGCTCAGGGCACAAGACATTGGTTTGATTTTAGCTCTTGCAGGTTGAAGATGTACATGGAGTGTGATTGTTTTTTTTTTGTTTTATATTGATACATTTATTTTAAATTTCTTAAATTAATAACTGGAGATCATAGGTTTCCTTCTTTTTGTTTATTGGACTGGAGCATCACAGCTTGTCCCAGTGACTCTCCTCTTTTCCTGTTTCTCTTGGATCAATGTTGAACCCAAAAATAGATTTACTTGCATACCAGTCAATGACACACAGTAAGCCAACAACATACATCAGTGTCTCATTTTCGTCTCCATGACACTGCAAGTAAAGTGAATTGAAATGATGGACTGGTGCATTTCAAGAGTTATATCTTACAGAACCTGGTGAAGCACGAAGTGAACGTCTTTATTTAAATCTGACAAACTGAACTGGAGATCTGGCTGGGATCAAAATGTTTGAATACATTTTATGGCCTGGAGTCAGTGTGTACTTACCTGTACTATTTTGAGATTTTTAAAGAAATACTTTTTATCATAATATATATCTGATGTGGGTATAATGACACCCCTTTAGGAATGGGATAATAAAGCAGTGAGTGCAGCATATTAGAAAGTTAATGCAAAGTTTACTATTACCAGCATTGCTGTAATGGAGCACACCTCACCATCTGCTTTTAAAACTGTATTTTTAATAAAAAGCTTTTATGGGAATTTCCTTGTAGAAACAGAACTGTGGCCTAATGCCAACGTGGTTTAAATAATAAAATGAATGATGGCTGATTTCCATTTAGCTGCTTCACTTTCAGGTTCAGTCACGTCACTTGAATAGAATAGAGCTATTGTTAATGTTATTAGTAACACCTGTGTTTTTCCTGATGCTGTGAAAAAGGCCTATTGCACCTATTAAGTCATCCTTCTTTCTAGCTGGTTAAACCTGTGACTGACTCACGGTCCAGGAGGGAGGAGGGAGGAGGGAAGGGGAGGGGAGGGGAGGGGAGGGGAGGCCCTCAGCCCTGTAATCCTCAGACGAAGGGGAGGAGGCAGGTTGTTAAGTCTGGCCTGGCTGTGCAAAGGCGAGGAGATAAACAATGCCTCTCTCTCTCACTCTCTCTCCCTCTCACGTTCCTCCTCCTCTGACTTACCTGATTAATGTAGTCATCTTTATGAAACATTTGTTCCGTGTATTTTCAGAGCACTGGTAGACTGACTCCTTCCCTCCCTGCTGGTTATAGTTAGGATGTTGGTTATGTAGAAAGTGAAGTCCACTGTTGCAGAGAGGAAGATAAAACACAGAGCAGACGTTTAGTGAGGAACATGTAGTTTTCCAGTTCCATGTTCTGTAGCTGATAGTGTCTACCCCCTGTTTATTGAGGCTCTGTATCTGTATGAAATGACACAACTTATTGTTTGTTGCTTCCCAGATCAAATGAGTCTGATCAGGCAGGATAAGTACAAACAGCTGAGCGTGTGCAGAGCTTTTAAGTAAAAGAACAGAAGTATTATCTGCAAATTGCTCTTAAATGATCAAACATAGAAGCACCATTTCAGCAGAAGAATGCCCCTTTGAGTGTTATATTATTATATACAACATTATTAGTTAGTTAATATTAATGCATCAATGCATATTAAGCATTTTACTGTTGCAGCTGGTTGAGATGGAGCTAATTTGAAGTAGTTTATATTCAGTTAGCTACTTTAATCTACATCAGTCAATTATAATGTATTTACCGTAAAGTACTTAGTTCTGAAATACAGTGGATTAAAAGTTTAAAGAATTTGGCTTAAAAGTATATGAGTAAAGTCTGACTACCTCAAATCGTACTCAAACATGGTACTTGAGTGAATGCACTTAGTTACATTCACCACTGATGACAGACAAGGTAAGCCAAGGTTGTAATTTACCATCAGATGTTGTTAATGAGTTCAACTAATTATTAGCAGCTGCAGCACCTGAACCTGTGTTCTGTGGTCATCGGAGTCCTCTGCACTACAGTGTGACTAATCAAATCTTAAGAGTTTCTCTTGGAGGACAAAATGGGCCTTTTCCCCTGATGGAGATTACTGCCGTCCTGTCCTATAACCATTAACCAGCCACAGAGAGGATCTGACCTTGAATCAGAGCCTTTTTATAGCTCGGTGCCCTATTGACCACCTGAGTAAGGAAACGCGCATGACTTCATGTGCCTGAATGATGGTTTCCATCACATTCATTTCATGATTTGTTTATTGATTAGCTGCTCGTTCATTCGTTTGTCTTTCAGGGCTGTCACATCTTCATGAGCTGGTTTCTGGTGTTCCTCTAAACTTTGCATCATCAGGGCAGCCTTAGATTTCTCTCTGTGTCGTCTATCTCCGCTCTCACTGGTATGCAGTAGTATTCATACAGTCGTGTACAGATACAGCTGGATGAAGCATACTGCCTCTCCTGCTCAGATGAAATACTCAGAAAAGAAATACATTCCTCTGGATGGAGGTAGGAAACAAAATGTAGAATCCATAGGGGAAAAAAATCACATGCAAAGCAAAAGCGTGTCAACAGTAATACCCAGGTAATACCCAGGTAATCTTCGTGCTTGTTGCCTTCTTTGCCTTCTGCATCTAGACAAAATATGTTGCCTCTTGCACTGTAGCATCTAGAGCGCCAACCCTCAAAAAATAAACAAACCAGTCAATCTTATTTCACTGCTCTCATGCCTTTGTCCTTACCAGAACAACTTGATCGTGTGGAGGAGGGCATGAACAAGGTGAACGCAGACCTGAAGGAGGCCGAGAAAGATTTAAAAGATTTAGGACAATGCTGTGGTCTGATATGCCCATGTATTAAAAAGTAGGTACCGGCCAGGAGCCCCACGCTCTTGCCTGTCCAGTGCTGGTGGTGGTGGTGATGTCTGATGTCTCTCTTGTCACAGTCAATGTCTTTTTTTGTCTCTTCTCCTTTGTTTCCCCTCTCTACTCCCCTCCCTTCCTTCCACCTGCGACTTCTTCCTCCTCTCTTCTCTTCTCACGTGCTTTCGTTCTTTTGCTGGGAAAAATGACAATGTGTTGGTAATCAGAACAACTGGAGCGCATCGAGGAGGGGATGGACCAAATCAATAAGGACATGAAGGATGCAGAAAAGAATTTGAACAATCTAGGACAGTTCTGTGGTCTATGTTCATGTCCCTGTAACAAGTAGGTGCTGCCTGTGTCGCCTGACTACATGTGTTTCAGTGACCGCCTACCTGCCTCTCTATCCGTCTGCCTGCTTCTGGTGTATAGAGCATGGTGACCTGTGGTGTGAGCAGTCAGGCCCATAGCCACAACAACACACTCTCTGAACAGGCACCAGCACTGCATGCACGTGTGGGTGTGTTGAAGTTGAGACTGGATTGAGTGAAACATTGTGTGCGTGCATAAACAAAACACACATGCACAACAGGTCCGATTGCCACTTTATTTGCTCTCCAGCCTCCTTGTCTGGTGTCTTCAAAAGCCCTTCATTCCACATTGGATGAGAGATTCTCTTCCAGCAGGTAGCAGCATCAGCAGGGATCTGGCCACAGCACCCACCATACCCGTGAACCCCACCCGAGCACCCACCCTAACACCCTGCAGCATGATGCATGCTGTGTACAAAGTCCAAGCAAAGAGTAAATCAACTAGCTAACTTCTCTACTAAATTTTTTATTTTGTGGTCATTTATAAATCTATTAACGTTGGTATTTACATGGATCTCTTGCAGTGCATTCAAAGAAAAGTATCTGATTTTAAATGAAATGTTTAATTAAGGCTCTTAGTTCCTGGAATTTAGGAGATGCAAAGCATGCTGCTGATTTATTGTGCATTACATTTGAGAAACTGGCTGCTATTTTAATCAAGTATGTGGCAGTACAGTATATTATACAACTGGTACTTGCAGCCAAGCAATCTGAATGATCATTCAGATCAGATGCCTATTTTAAAGTTATAGTTCAATATTTCAGAAATATGCTAATTTGCTTTTTTGCAGAGAGTTGGATGAGAAGATTGATACCACACTCATGTCTGTTGGAGGAGGTGGCAGACGATTGGCTGAGAAACAGGGGAAACAGATAGCCAGCTAGCTCTGTCCAAAGCTAACAAGACACTCCTGCCGTTACCTCGAAAGCTCATGAATTAATTAAGCAAATTAAATTGTGCTTGTTTAATATAAAAACTAAACATAGCAATTTTCCAGGGGGTTATGAGCTGCACTATCTTTAGAGGAGCTGTTAGATTAATTTTGACAGTGCTTTGACAGGCTTGGTGTTTCCCCCTGTTTCCATTTATTGTGAGAAGCTAAGCTAACTAGCTGCTTGTGTAGCTTCATATTTACATGGCAGTGGTGTCCACTCATTAAACTCTCTACAGGAAGTCAAATGAACAAAACTATCCCTTTAAGTATAATTTTTTTGAGTCCAAGTTCTTAGGTGCAATGATTGTTTTTTTTATTCCTGATGTATAATATTTTCTATACATTTTTCAGGCAGTACACAGTGGTTAAATTGTAAGTAAGGCTTAATATAGTTCAGGGTGTTCTCTGCTCTGTAAACAGATGTGAAGGTGATGCAACATATTATTTATTTCATGACCTATTCCAGTACACAAACCTTATAATTAGAATAAAGATGCATTTTAAAGAAATGAGAGCTACTAAAATACCCAACTTACTCTTTAACAAACCAACTGTGCCGTATGAACCTGAGATATGAACTAAAGATGCCTTGGAGCCTCTTCCCTCTCCTCCCTCAGGACTGTCCTACAGAATGAAATATCGTGCATGAGTTAGGCAAACGTTTTTATAATCACACTCTACATCGGGTAATACCATGTTAATGTTAAAGCTCTGAAACCCTGTATTTGTGGCTTTGTTAAGAAGATGGATTTTTCATGCCAGTTTTGCCAAACTCCTGTGTGATCTGTTCTCTGGACCTTCACAGCCAAACTATGGCCACTGAGTCATGTCTGAGCATACTATATTCTGGGACCAATACATGTACTGTATACAGTTGTTTATCTCAGAGCTATAGAAAACACAAGTGGCTGACAAACCAAGACAGAAATGGCTATTTTGCATATTTTGTGTTGGGTTCGCAGCAACATATTTCTCATTCAATCCTCTGGGAATGAATTAAGTGAGGTCATAATGATTTATAATACATGGGATACACTATATGTAATATTTATATTATTGTTGGTTATTAGTATAAAATGTGTTTTTTGAGAAAAGGCAAACAGACCCAAAACAATTCTATAGATAGATATATGATTTTCTATTTTACATCTGACCTAGAAAGCAAAATTGTGGTACTTCTTTGCCTTCAGTGTGTATCACAATAATTCTTATAAACATTCTGGAGATTAAATTCGGCACATCAAATTATTATTTTGTCCAAAACAGGATTATCATGAGCAGGATGTTGACAATAGTATAGTTACAATGGTTACAATGTGTAACTAATCTGTTTTACTAGTTACTTCCTGATTTTGGACTGAACTTTTCGTTTTCTGTATGAAGGTATATTTGGGGTTTTTGCTGCCTCCATTTGGTCCATTTTGGTCCTGCTTCCAGGGTTCAGATCTTGTCTGTTCTATAGCTCTTTGATCCTCCCTGTCACAAACCACTTGTTATGTAATCCTGTGGTTATGTCATGTGTTTCATCTGACTCTATTTTATGGCGGCCCTGGGTCAAATAGCATAATAAAGATAATTCTTGCTTGTTGTTATAAACTGTCTGGAGCACAGAATGGGTGTGATTTACCACCTCAAGACAATACTGCTACATACAATAGTTTTCCTTCATTGAAAAGTGAACAAAATCAGCTTTTAAACAGTGTATTTAAACAACCATCGTATTGTCCCTAGTGGTGACTTCCACCCATAAGGTACTTCAAGCATAATAAAACAAATGCTAAGAATTACATTTGACTATTTGACTGTATACAGTGTATCATCCTACAGATCTATCCATCCAGATGAAATGAAGGGCTCATCACAGCTACTGTATCACTTAGTCTTGCATGCAAAATGTTCTTCGGTTGGTTTTCCACAATGGATCTAACTATTTGGTTTTCTTTTAATAGATACATGTGTCTGATCCTGTTCCTCTCTACGTGTTTTCCCTGCCCGTGTCAAACATTGTGTACTATGTGTCTGCCTTGCATGTCCTCTCACTCTGCATGTTTATATGTATGTGTGTGTGTTTGTGTCTCCTCTGTCTGGAGTCTGGTTACTGTGTTTGTGCTCTTCTCTATGTGCTTGTGGGAGAGTGTTTTTAAGTCTTAATTACTTTCTAACACAAGTCATATGTGAACTTATCGTGCTCGGATTCAATTGATCTGCATGTTAGATCAATTATTCACTAACAGACTGCAAGTGCATGTATGTGCCTTTTATCATACGTGGCATGTTGCTTTTAGTAGCTAAATGGCTTGAAACCATACGATCCAATGCTTTCTAAACATATATTAATGTATATGTTTTTTATAGTAAATCGCTAGAAAACATGCACTTACATAGACAAGCATATACACATTCACACACCCACACACACACACCCACACAGTGTCACACACAGTGGCCAACATACTGTACACTTATAAGCACACCCACAGTGCACCTAATCTGCTACATTCACAAACAAGCAAACAAGGGCGCACACATACCTGTACACAAACAAATACAAAAAGAAACACTCAAAACAACAGTTCCACTGGCCCTGACTGAAATGTGTGTGTGGTAGGATTAAGGGTGGGGGCCAGGCCTGGGGATCGAACCAGGATGGAGTGGTGAACAGCCAGCCAGGGGCTCGAGTGGTGGACGAGCGTGAACAGATGGCCATCAGTGGGGGCTTCATTCGCAGGTAAGTGCGTGTGTGTAGGTGTTGGCCTGCGTGTGCCCCTCTGTATGTGTGTAGCTGGCATTCTTGTTTGTTTGTGTGTGTTTGTGTGAGAGGTCCTAAATGTTTGTGTCTTTGTGCATATTTGAGTAGGTGATAATGTTTATATAATGTTATATGAGACTTATCCTGGAATAGATTGCCCATTTTGACTTTTAAAGTAATATTTCACCATCATTATGGACAGTATGTCAGTTAGTGATACTATTTGCTGTTGGAACAATACAGTTTCCCCTTGGGAATGGATGAAATTGTATCTCAATGTACTGTAACATTTCTAAGCTAACAGAGTGAAGGAATTCCCAGAGGTACCAGGACACATTCAGCTCAGTCTGCAACAATGAGTTCAATAAGGCGATGTAGTTGTTTCATATTTAGAAAAAAAGAGTTACCACTGGAACAAATTTGGATATACTGTATAAACCTGATGTTATTTCACTACTTTCCAACCTTTTTGTGTGTGACCCTCAACAAAACCTGAAAAGGTAAAACTTTTTACAAAAAAACAACAATTAGAGATACATCCAACAAAAAAGAATTCAAATTTGTTTAGCAGAGCTTCATTTGAATCATCTTGCGACCCAGTGGAGGGGTCCTGACCCTCTAGTTGGGAATCACAGTATAAAATTATAAAATATAATTCACGTCATGTGGATCTGAGTGCTTTGGGGTAACAGGGTGCTTTCGTCTGTTGAGTTTTTTTGGTTCCTTGAAAACAGGACTCTCTCAGTCATGTAAGGTGCTGTCCATGGTACTGACTCTTCAGACAACCTATAACATGAATGAGACAGAGTAGGCCATGTGGTAGATAAATACATTTTAATGAGTAGCCAGTACCCCTTATTGTTTCATCCTTAAATGTCCTAATATCTGAAAAAGAAAGATACTGACTAGTTTTACTGATGTCCAGGAATTCATTTAAAACATATTGTATCTACTTGTCCCGTACTGTACTGTACTATGGATAGATAGATAGATACTTTATCTATCCTCTAGGGGAAATTCATGTGTCCATTATCCCATTGTTGATAATAAAATAATAAAAACAGTTAATAATGAATAAGCAATAATAATAATTAGATTAGTCCACATCCTTTGGCTGAGGTGTTGTATAGCCTGATGGCAGTGGGAACAAAGGATCTCCTGAACCAACCATCCTCTCCACAACATTCTGGCAGGATAGAGAAGCAGCTACAGGTGCAGCGCAGTTAGATGAGACGTTTGCTGCACCTGTAGCTGATTCTCTATCCTGACAGAATGTTGTGGAGAGGATGGATGGTATTGTCCAATATGGCCTCCATCTTACATTGCATGCGTTATACAGTTATACAGTTATACAGTTTTGTGGTGCTTGTGCTTTTGAGCACAATCCAACAGGTCACAACAGTATCTACCACGTAATCTATGGCCATTAATTAGTCCCACTTCCTCACCCTGTGTGCTGTAGGGTAACAGATGATGCCCGGGAGAATGAGATGGATGAGAATCTGGAGCAGGTGGGCGGCATCATTGGCAATCTGCGTCACATGGCCTTGGACATGGGCCAGGAGATTGACACCCAGAACCGCCAGATTGACAGGATCATGGAGAAGGTACTGCACAATGAGCACTACATGTATACCACTGCCATGGAGAAGATCAGGGAGTGTTTGCAGTATTTTTTAGAGAATTGAATGACTCTTATGTACTACTCCTCGCTATTTTAAATTCATAGTTATTGATGGAAACAAGTCAGTTGTTACTAGGCAACAACCTCTACTAGTTGTTGGAGCAGAAAATTACAGTTGAATCCAAAGTTGGACAAAGACAGTGGCAACAGAGTTTATTGGTAAAACTGTGATGCTCCAAAATATTGGCAACATGGGACAACAGCCCGATACAATGTGAGGCTCAAGGAGGAAATACAAGTACAGATTTGCTGTATTTATGTATTTGTATTGATGAAACTAGAAAATTAAGACGCTACAAAGTGCACAAGATTTTCAAGACTACTCAGTGAAATAACCATTTAAGGGCCCATTTATATTAATGCTAGGAGAAGGTGTGAAAAGCTATGGGGGCAAACAGAGTGTGGTCAAATTTATGCATTTAGTTAATGCAAGAAAGTCTAGTTGTAACACTGTATTGTAAGAATTACAGGTAAACTAAGTAAACGAAAGGTAACAAACTAGAAATAATGTTACTAATATACAGTAGAGAGTATAGCATTTAGCTGATATTTGGTGTGGTTTACATGTGTAGCATTAGGCAATGTGACAGCGGATGCAGCGGTGCTGATTTAGAGCAGATTATGCCTGGGTTTGACACACTAATGGAGAAAATCTGGTTCACATGCCAATGGACAAAATCTGGGTTAAACATCATTTGTCCATCAGTATGTATGTTTTTATAAAAGTTTCTCATCTCCACCATCTAGCACTGGTTTGACCACTTTTCCGACTGTTACCTGAGCGGAGTAAGAACCCGTCTTTTTGTTTTCCTTCCAGGCTGATTCCAACAAGACCAGGATTGACGAGGCCAACCAGCGTGCGACAAAGATGTTGGGCAGTGGCTAAACTGCAGTGAAAAAGTGCTTTCATCCCCGTTTAACCCCAGGCACCCTAAAAATAACAACACCAACCAAACCCAGCCCGACCCCCAACACCAACGGCGCCCTCTTCCTTGGCTCAACAGCAGGCGCTACAATATCATGCTTTTATTGTGATACTTGTAGAAGTTTGTACACATGCACATATCATACATCCTTCTGCCCCCCCCCATTCCTGACCATCCCTTCCCTCAGTCCCTTCCCTCCCCTTATTGTCAGTGTTGTTCTGTGTTGTCACTCTTTTGATTTTGTTAAGAAATAATAGTTCTGTCACACAACGTCCACTCAAACTCTCTCCATACTGTACATAGTGCTTCTTAAATGGCTTAATTGATTTAGATCACTTGTCCTGTGTTCTTCATCACTCTTTTTTTTTAAGTCTGCGTGTAATATAAACTGTATGTACACCTTGTTCCATGATGCCCCCACCCCCATGTCAGTATTCTGATGTTGTCCATGTGAGACACACTGTGTATTCATCCGTTAAGATGTCGTGATGGTACATGATAAGGCCACAGTGATTTGTTGTTAATATAGTGAACATGCAACATGCACAGCTTGTAACCAAGGCCGTTGTTTGAATACAGTTATTTAATGTAGATGTGGAGCCACTCAGATCTTAATAACATAGTAGACCATGGATACTCAGTGAAGTATTTGCAAGTATTTGAGCCATTTGGATGAAAATATGAACTTTTTAGTCATGACTGTTAGTGCACCAGTCTTTCACCAACTCTACTAATGGAGCAGCATTAAAACAGTTTGATGCCATATACTGTATAGTATATACTTTTTCCTCAGGGAGCTAAATCTAACCATTCAAAAGCAAGGGTTGAATTTTGAATTGATTACTGACACTTCATATTTGTATCATAAGGCTCAGTGTCTGTGCGAAACACTGCGTTTGTATGTGGTCTGAACAGCATGATTGATGGGACTCTTGTTTAACAGACAAATTATTGGGCATTAATCGTAACAGCTAACTTTGTGATTGATAATGAAAGGAGGTGGAGCTTTGCTTCGAGGTCATAGTTCAGCAGCAACCAATCCAACTGTTTGGCAAAGTTATACACACACATACCAGGCCAGACTGCTTTACCCGTGATTCAACCCTAGCAATATCAAGTACCGCATTAAGTGTTATGCATGTCCATCCACTGCTAGAAGACACTGAATAATTCATTTTTCCAGGCAAAAAATATCCTAACATGGCAACCGCATGCTACATATGTAGGCCACACAGAGGAGAGGCCCATATTTATCTGCAATAGTGCCACTCTTTTTGTTTCATGTCTGTTTACCTTTCCAGACTGTGACCATCACTGTAAAATAATACCTTGGAAAATGCCAATAAAACCATGATAAACATAGAACCAAACTACGCTTCTTTTGTATTTTTATTACACTATTGTGGAGAAAAATGTTTGCAGTCATGGTACAATACCATGCTTGAGAACAAATTGTCAGCAGCGTTATTTTATTTTGAACTGCAATGACAACCAGTGTTAGGGAAGCTACTTTGAAAGCTACCAATTACTGCATGCTGGAGGAGGTTGAGCTACAGCAAAGCTTCTCTAGGGAAATATCTAGTTTGGTTCACTAAAGCTACTTAGAAAAAGTAGTTCAAACTACTTGAAAAATTATTAAATTGACAATTTACATGTGATACAAAATTTTGACTAAATATAATCCAAAAACATCACATGCCATTTTATTGCAAAAAGTGCCTTCTTGTTTACAGGTAAATTGAAAAAAAAAAAGAAATACCCTGATATTCATGGGAAACTGCTGGAATGTCAGCTTTGGTTTTGTTCGCAATAGCTGCTTGAGTATGACCATGGTGATTCTTGATTCAGGACGTTTATCCATGATGACGTTGTCACTGTGTGAACACTGGGTGACACCACTGCCCTTGGCTTTTTGCACATGCACTGTGCATGTGGTGGCTTCCTGACGAAAGCATTCCCTGGGTGTGCCTTCACAGGGGTCAGGATGAAAGAAAAAGAGGGTGGGGCTGGCCAAAAGGGGGTTCGATTACAGTAGAGAAGCAATGGTAAAATAAAAAATCATTCCTTTCCTTTAATGGCCCAAAATGTTTTGTAGTTTCAATTGTTAACAACATATATTCATTCTGTAGGCCTACATAGATACCATTATTTAGATTGATATACGATGACTGCAACAGTAGAATTGGCTTCAGATGCCTCAAAAAGCAACAAAACTATGAAAGCAAGATCAGATGTGCAGTGCCTGCAATATAACAATTATTCTTGTGATCTTAAAAGGACCACGTGACAGAGCGGTGGTTAAAAAATAAGAAATAAAGCAAATGGTGGTCAATAGAATGGGATTTTTCACTTCTATGTGACAGAGTATTGATCAAGTATCAAGTAAACAGGAGATGATGATTTGGCAAAGGACATACACTGGAACCATGAGGCACTACTTTTTAAAAAGAGTTGAGAAAAATAAAAGAGGTTTTATCATATGTGTACTCAATACTTGTCTCATGTTATGTTTTGTGAATTTTCTCATTTCTTTCAAATGTGATTGATTTCTCTTTTGTGTTATAACAGTAAATTCCTTCACTGACTGATGGGCGACAGTTGTTCGTTCAGTCTTTATCCTCCACACACAGTCACATGACCTACAGCTTTACATAAGAAAAAGAAGATGTCACAAGCTTTAAGTTGAACTTTTTTGTAGGTTATGTTACTATAGTAATAACTTCACAATTCACAAGGGAACATAAATGTAAAATAATGTTATACTGTTATCATCCAATTGACGAAAATGTGTTTTTCCTGCGCTGTTCCACAGAGAGGTCAGAGATCAGGAAGCTTATCCCTAACTACTGGTTTTAAGACGCTCTGACACTCAAACTAAATACCTAAAATATGCAGCGTCAACACACACATATATCAAGCACTGGTGTATAGTGGGTATGGAAGAAAATACAAGACAGATAGGGAGAGAAAGAGACAGGCAGAGACAGAGAGGGAAAGATGTGCAGCAGCATATTACACTAATGGATATCTACTGTGGTGTGCTGGGCTTAGGGCGGATTAGCGTTTACCACGTCACGAGGAACACACACACACACACACACACACACACACACACACAAGCAAGTTGACAGATACAGATACACACCACAGGGTAATCCGCTATACCTTGGTTACACCCATTACTCTGCCCCTGCACACGTATTTCATGTGTGTGCATATACACAGAGTTAAATAAAATGGATGAATATTTTCATCCAATGTCATCAACGTTAAGAAAAAATCTTACATGTATGATTGTTTGTGGTTTAATAAATAAAAAATGATTTCCCCCCTAAAATTGTAATGTCATGTTTTGGAATGGGATTTGTCAGTTCTTCTGCTCCTCACGTGAACTTGTTATAAAAGTTATTTGTATTGGACCAATAAATCAAAGAAACTTGCTTTGTTGCTCACTGAGGGCAAGAGTGCATTTTTAAACCAAGAGCTCCCTCTGCTGGTAATATATGCCTATCTACTGTATCTTCTGACTAGCTGGGCCAACTAAAGGGGCACTCCACCAATTTTACAGATTCAATTCAGTTTACTCGTCATTGAGAGTAAAGCTTGTGAGAAGTGTTGTGTATTGTCTTTTGTGGCTCTGGAAAAACTTTCTGAAGTTTTAGAAATTTATGTCAGTTTTAGCAGAAGACTTCAAATTTTGTAAAAGAAAGCCTGTGTCGTAAGTGTGGAGTCTAAATGATGTGGTGGTTTATCAGTCAGTAATTAAGGGTCTAATGAAAGATGCATTATGGGAAGTGTGGGGCTGAAAGTCAGGATGTTTTGGTCCCTGCTGCCTTGAATTTGACTCTTTTTTTAAGTTCAAGTGTGAATGTGAGTGTGATTAAAAAAAGAATAGAAAGAAAGAAAAAGAAAACTTTGATCTCTTTGCGACACACAAAATTATGGACGCTGCCACAACTGGAGGCCATTTAGTCTCAAAAAGGTCCAAACCAAACCCCTTTTTCCAAACACCTATCTGGCAATATAATGCTAAATCAATTACTGAGCCTTAATAAATAATTATAGATGTGTGAAATTTGTCCTGAAGAGTCCTGAAGCAATGTTTAGCAAACACTTAAAATTATCATTACAAGATTAAATGGTTTATGTATGAAAGACAGTTTGTCAAAAGGTCAAAACCAAAACAGTTTCTCACTTACAGTACATGTTCCGGAAACGGACCTATCAACAGCTTGAACGTAGAAGGATTCGGCTCCCTCCGCCAGTCACGTGACTCTTGTCTCCCTCTTCGTGTTTGTCCGTCCAGAGTCGCCCTCTTTAGCACAAGGGACGGTTAGCATCCGCTGCGGTACCATGTTCCGAGCCGTCTTCCGACTGTCTGCCACAGGGGCCCGGAGCCTGGCTCGGTCACAACCCTTCTACTCAGGTAGGACTGTCTGCTGTCCAGCTGCTGGCCGTGAAAGTAAATAATCTCTGTTATAAAAATGACCAAATTAAGCTTCCCCGGCTAGCTGCCTAGCTTAGCTACAGCTGTGTGTGGAGTAAAAGCTAACGCGGGGTGACATTGAATGATTTTTATGAGTAGCTGGCTTTGTGGGCTTGAAATGAATATTTTCTTCAACCTCCACCTTTTGTAGAGTATTTTAACAGAAGAGGCGCGAAATGAATTTTAGTTTAAAAAAAAAGTCACGACCTTGTGATGACCCTATGTAGGTAGTTCACGGGTGTCAGTGGCCGCAGTTTATGCGCAGCTGATATCAACACATTGAAACGGCTAACTCGAACCATATGAAATATTGGAATTTTAGAAGCCATATTTAAAACTTACACACAGATTTTCAGGGAGGTTTTTAATGATTTAGTATGTGAGTTATTTTGATTTTATTAGTCTCCCATACTAACTGTCCCGAACTGCTCTGGTTAGGTCATCATTGCTTAGCTTGCGCATTGGGTATGTGTGTAGTCTAGGTTACACTCGATAAGGTGCATTCCACTCTTGTTAGTGCCAAGAAACTATATGTATATTTTTCATTTTTAAAACGTGATGCGAATAAGATGAGTTGTTAGTGACAATGTGATGTGTTGAGGAAATGAGATTTTAAAAAATGAATTTGGATATTATGCACTCCACTCACTGACATATTTTGCGTTGGTTTCATTTTTCAATTTCAAGTTGTTTGAAACGGATGTGATGTGGAGGTCACATGACTAAACACTCTAAACACTCCAACCTCATGCATTGCGGCAAGTTTATAGTCCTGTATCTTCTAAATGAGATTTACAGACCCGCAACATCACTACCCTGATAATTGTAGCTATAAATGTTGTTGTGCTACCTGATATTAATTTAGTCCTTAAAGTACTAAATAATCACTACTGGGCATGTAACCACAGAGACACAATCTCTGTTCCATATTTAATATAGATGTTACCTCATGTTGCTTTGCTCACTGACTGATATGAAAGCAATGTGTACAACGTGACTCAAAAGCTTTTTGAATACATTGGATTTTCCACATGATTCACCCATTTGATGTGAGGTTATCACAGTCAATAATTACAAACACTGTAGATTCATGACTTATCACTGTCACAAGATTTGATGTTATTATCACATATTTTTTTTATCTTGATCTGTCCTTCATTCTATCTTCAAATTTTTCACAGTTCTCTTTTGGGCTTGGCATTGAACCTGGGTACCTTAAGTACCCAATCAAATGAGTCTGTAGCAGCAAGTATCAGAAACCATAACGTACCAAAAATCATTCATAATCGTATGTACTTATTTTTACACAAGATATTTACTGGTCTGTATTTTGTTTGAACAAAGTTGTTGTGCTGCCAGTTTTAGACAATTTTTCAGAAATTAAAAACTACATATTAGCAGTTGTGTTTAAAGGTTTCAAGTGATACTAAGCCTTACTTTTCTTAATGACAGTCAAACTTATTACACAATTTATACTTTGTATCCTAAGTTTTATTTTTTAATGACTTTATAATTGAATTTTGACCTTATTCATGATAATATGTATAAGAATAGTCTAGCATAATAAATATTATAAAAATAAATATTCTGTCTAATGTTTTTCAGCTCCATTGGCCTCCAGATGTTACTCTCATGCCAAAGTGGAGACAGACGAGGAGTTCGATGCCCGCTGGGTCACTTACTTTAGCAAGCCCGACATAGATGCCTGGGAACTGAGGAAAGGTGACTGACGTGTTATTTATCATTTCCTCAGTTTGGTCATTGTTTTGGTTCCAGTTTCCAATTCCGTATGTTTATTATATTACTGTTCCTGTGACGTAATGGGGCTTTATAATTTATAATTTATTATTATTATAATTGATAATTTCAACTTTAAGGCATGAACACCCTGATTGGGTATGACCTGGTACCTGAGCCCAAGATCCTGGATTCAGCACTAAGAGCTTGCCGGAGACTGAATGACCTGGCCAGCGCCATCCGCATCCTTGAGGCTGTCAAGGTGAGCAACACTCCCTTTATAGGTTTGCTTAGGGAATGCATAACCTTCTCACTGAACTCGGTGTCAGCTGCTTACCATCAAGTTTCATCAGGTACTGCCTGTGATAAAATGCTCCTCTTTTGTGGTTGAAATTTTTTTGTGTGTTGTTTCGCAGGACAAAGCAGGCCCCCGCAAAGACATCTATCCCTACGTGATCCAAGAACTCAAGCCCACCCTGGCAGAACTCGGCATCTCAACACCAGAAGAGCTGGGCATTGACAAGTTATAGACTGTCAAGGTGAGACTGCACTATACCACACTCCTACATGTTACTTGGACATGTGATTGTGGCTTTAAAAATATAATTACTTCAGCCAGAAGTACTGATGCTGTCCAGTGCTGCTCCACACGCTGCATATGTATGCTGGCTGGCTCTGTGTACAGTAGATCATGGGTTATATTGCATATTACTTGCTTAGAGCTGAAAAAAATCTTTTTTTTCCCCCTCTGTCCTCAGGTCATTTCATGTATAAAGAGATGAGCTTTCCTGATTCTCTCCTGTCAAAAATGTCTATATTGTTGATTAAATCCATGCTGTCCTGTTATGTACAAAATGGTGGACCTAATAAAGAAAACCAATAACCGAAGGATGTGTGTCAGTTTTTTTCCTTTCCTGGTAAATCATTGAATGTTTTTTAATCTGTACCTGACAGTTATTTTTACAACAGACTGAATTACTATTGACAGCTGCATTCAATGTTATACATCTTCACTGGCATGGCTTACAAAGCTCCTTAAATAGAATAAAGCCATTGTTAATGTTAGTAGGTCCACCTTTGCTTCTCTTGCTGTCAAAAATAGTGCATGTAAAGTATGAATGTGTAGGTGTGTTAAAAACTGTATAAACAAACCATGACCAGTTTACCTCAGGTTCAGTGACTAAAACAGTAGCACTGTTGTAATGGATGCTCACACAATGAAAAGTAAAATGGCAACTAGTGCTGCAGATTTTGGACAGTGGTGATGTTATCTACATTTCACAAATGCAAAATACCTTTTTTGCAAAGGAGCAAGTAGTGGTCAAGGTCAAAGAAACAAATGAGGTTGATGAATGCTGTCCATTTCTCTCTTGTGTCCCTCCTGAATTCTTCACTGTCCTTTCTGTGGGGAAATGTTTGGCTCATTTCCATGTGGGTCTCTTCACACCTGTTCTCCAACTTTGTGCTCAATGTTTGTCCTTGTCACGGTGACTCTTGAATGCATCTTGCATATAAAGTGATAATAGTTTTGTCTGTTATGGATTCTTGTTTTTTTTATGCTGTGTTGCATTTCACATGCTGATTGTTATACACAATTCCTTTTGTGCCTGTTTTTATACTTAATTGGCAGATTAACTTGAACTTGATCAACTTGATAGACTAACAGAGTGGAAGTATAGAAGGAGGATAAAAGATGAGGCTCAGACGGGACGTTGTTGCAGCTAAGCAGGGCAAATATAAGGAAAAATCTCTCACAAAGGTGTGTGACATGTCCTGCTCTGTCATGTTGCATGCATTAGTGACAGCAGGTGCAGTCAGGTGCAATGACCAGGACAGAGTTTATGACAGGATATTAGATTCAAATTTGATTTCATGTATTTCTTATATCATTCATTGCAGTATTTAAAATGCCATATATATATATATATATATATATATATATAGAGAGAGAGAGAGAGAGAGAGAGAGATCCTATATATAGAATATATAGGAAGAGTACAGCTTTCAGATGTATGGCATGATCATTCAAAGCATCTCCAGTATCAGTGATGCAGGTGGAAATGGGAGAAATGCCTTTAAGGATCAGAAGATCAAGTTACTGCTTGCAGACTGTGTTAATCTCCAGGGACAATGTGATACACAAAAGTGTTATTTAACAGACTGCTGGGAACATGAGACAAATCTCACATGTTTTGGGTGGATAGGTGATACCAATTACAGCAATGACCAATGGTTTCAATTCCTTCCATTCCTCCATGGTTATTGACCTTGCCAAAGGTTGCACTCAGCATATAGCAGGAGGAAGGACAAGTCACAGCAACTTCCAGGATGGTACATAGTCCAGAACTATTTTGATTAGTGCTTTTCAGACTCAGTGATTCTTATACTGGGTGTGCAGGTGCCACAGTTTATATCGCAGTGAGTGAGTCATGTATTAAAAAAAGCAAAACAGACCATGTGTCAGTATACCACAGAGGTATTGGCAATATTATTGGCAATGCAATAGTTAGAGGGGGAAACAGCTCATCATTGTACCTGATAGCTATTCAGTATTCACAAGCATACGATCTGGCAGATTACCGTCTAGGACAGATATTATCAATGACATTCCTTATAATGTAAAGGGTGGAAGCTAAGGGTTTATCTATACGCTTCATTTGGGTTCCTGCTCATGTTGGTGTGAAGGGAAATGAGCTGGTGGATATTCTGACAAACACTCAGAATTAAACAAGAGGACATAGTATATACTATAGTAAACGTATAAACCTACAACATGTAGGTAGGTTACACCAAATACAACTGGAAAATGCACAGTGCAGTAAACCAAAAACAGTCAAACATGTCCAGTCCACTCGGCGGCGGTAATGCACTTCTAAGCTGGTTTGCCAACCGCCAATAAACACCAACGAAGAAGAAGCAAACGAGGAGCACCCTAAAGAAGAAGAAGCAGAAGAAGAGAACCCTAAAGAAGAAGAAGAAGCCTCCCTGCTCCAGAGGAAAACAACAAAGTCCCCCGCCGGTGGGACACTTGTTATCATGGCTGTGTTGTGGTGTGAAGTGTGACAGCTAACGCCAAGATGATGAACGACATCATAGAGGAACCGGAGAAGGACACGCTGCTTGAAGCGCAGCCGGAGCCACAAGTTTTGTCGGTAATGTCAGCCGACGTTAAAGCTAGCCCGGCTAAGGCTAGCTTGTAAATAGAGACTGTGAGGCTCGCTAACTAGCCTAGCTTGTGATTTTGACAGTTCTTTAGATGAGACATGCTCTGAAAATAATTTTCGAGACGGTAAGCTATTAATTATTGCCAAGTTTGACTGCAAATAATGTTGAGGGACATGCTCAGTAAGCTTGAAAACACATATAATTGATTTTCTCTTCCTCTAAGCCGAAGGGGTTGATGGGAAATTTTGGAGGAGGTTTTGATTTTCAAAACTGTATGTGGTAGGTGGAAGTTTGGTGTTTGTCACTGGATACAGACTTAAGCTGACATAAGACTTGAAAACAGAAAGATGAAACGTCACGTTCAAAAAGACGTGCATATAACAAATATTTTTTCATGAGGATTATGATTAAAAAACATTGGAATTATTTAAAACATCCCTATAAACTGTGTCATCTTGTCATTTAGATATCGCATGATTTATTTATCATATTAATGTCTTGTTTACTTTGCAATCATACACGAATCTCAGCTACATATTTTTTTTGTCATTTCTGCAATACAAGGGGCCCAGCAGTGGCACAAGACCTAAGACTACTGATGGAGGCATCAGGCCTGTGGAGAAAAGAGGACCTTACATCATGTCCAGAGCTCCAGCCATCCACCTCAAACTACGTAAGCGTGTTCTTCATTATCATAACTGGTGATGTGAACAGGTCATTATTATGCTGGTCTGTAGGTCAGAAGTCCTTTCATAATTGTTGTTTTCTTGAGTCCAGCTGCGGTTTCTGTTAGTACAAAATAGGACAGCTAAAGAGTATTGATTATGCAGACAGCATAGTGAGTCATATGACACTCATAGGCTCAGATGCCCTCATTTTCACTCACGCTGTGTGTCACAAAAGCAATTATTGTTGTCAACTTTTCATAATGTCATTCACTGCCTACTTGTATCATATCATATTGATTTATTTGTAGTGGCCCACCACAATATCAAAATTGACCATTGCATATTTATTTTACTATTTCAAATGGCTAAAATTTTATTTCATTGTAGAGCTGTGTGCAACGCATTGATTTTCTCAGTAGAGTTGTTATGCTGGTCTAGTTGGTATGAGCTTAAACTGGTTTGATTTTATGCCAACCAGCTGAAGCAACATTTGTCATTATGATATGTTAGGGCAAATTACAAAGCAGCCTACATCAGCAATATGACGATGAGATTAAAATGATGTTTGTTCATGAATGGATTTACGGAGCCAGTTGTGTCGCTGTGTGCAATTTACTGCTAAGCCAAGGCCAGCAAAATGAAGTAGATCAAATTTCAGTATCAGCAGTTGGCAAACCGTTTTAGAGGTGCATTATTCCCACCAAGTGGACTGGAGTCACTCGCTGTCTCATTATGTTCCACTCAGGAGCATCTGCTGAGTAAAGTGGGACACCTAGTGGTAAAACTCAGTACAGTGGTCTGGTCCAGGTTGGTGTTTGGTTTAATGACAAACTGGTTTGAACATTTTTACAGCAGCCCAACCCAATCACTCAGCCCCTCCTTTCCCCACTCTCTCTCTCTCTCTTCCTCTCTTTCTCCCTCTCTCTCTTTCAGCACACACAGACACATTAACAACGGACCCATCTGTCATAGTTGGAAAGACCAAAAACAACAACGCATTTGGTCTTTCCAAAGGGAAATGATTTGTGTTTATTTATATATATAGAGTTGGTAGTCACCTGAGACACATGTTAATGCCAGGTCTGAAAGAGGCCTTTGTGATATGTGGAGCTGTCAAGATGTCTACATTACACTAGTGACTGACTAGCAACTGTGATTCCAGTATTCACATGGCATCTAAAAAACACTTTCCACACAGCGAAGAGGTGATGTTGGGTTCTGGTTCACTCTTGGTTGAATCTGTGATCCACACACATCACAACACTTGTTCCAGGCCTAATGATGCATAATTTGTTTTTATTTAGGCAGAGGAGTAATGGATGTTATCAACTTTATAGGAAAAGATAATTTTCCTAAAGATAGGAAAGTCACCCCATCCCTGGGTTTAGGAAACCCTCTGCAGCTGCTCTAACCTTTTTAAAATCGCTTGTAAATAGAAAATTACAGAACAGTTAACATGCACACTTCAGTGGATATGGAAATATACAATGTTAAAGTCTTTAAAATGCCAACAAGCCTCTTGAAAGGTATTGATTGGATTAAAACTTTCAACTAATTTTGTCTGAGATTGAATCACTCATTCATCTTTGAAATGTGTGATATCCACTTAGTAACTGCCAAGAGAAACCACAAAACATCATAAATTTAGTTTAGCATCACAACATGATGAGATGTCAAACCTTTACAAAGGAGAACTTGTTCTTCTTGTTGAGGATGTTTATAAGAAGTGTCATAAATCTCAAGTCATACACTGCGCTGAGAGTAATTTTTCATTCCTAGATCACCTTTCAGTGAGATTATTTGAGGCTTTATCAGTAAAGGCCCTAGGTAAGGTTTCACTTAAATACTGATTATATAGTATGACTGGGTCCCGTGAATTTTGGGAGTCTTTTTTTATGGTTATGTATGATTCTGTAAACAGTTCATTGTAACAGATAATTGAGTGGAGTGATTGTCCCAGCCAGTTCTCAAATTAAAGTCCTCAATAAACTTCTTATGTCACCTATCCTTGATCATTGTACAGTCAGTCCTTGTCAGCACAAAAACTGTCTCTTATTCTGGTTATTCACAGAGAAACACAGGGAGATGGCGAGAAAAGCACTGAAGAAGAAAGCCCTCTCACCAGGACCTCCAGTGATGCATCAGCCCAGACAAGGAGCCAAGAGGTGAGGAGAGGAGGAGGAGGATGATGATGATGAGGAAAGAGGAAGCCGATTTTTGTGATGTCAGCACAATGCAGGAGAAGAGGTGTTTGTTTTGAACATTTTTTTTTTTTTTTTAACATTTAATGCTTCTTCTTGTAGGACAGTGAAGTACAACAAGGGCTACGCTGCTTTGAGTCAGCATGCTGAGGACACTTTGGTTGCACTGGACTCAGACAGGTAAGGTTACGCCAAGTACACAGGGGATAGGGGTTGTTGAATTCCTACTATATGCAGTAAACTGAGCACTGAAACACTTACTGACAGTCGTTTTGTTATTAGAAACAGTACTCTCTCCTTATTGGTCTCCCTTTATGTTATTCTCATAAGCATACACATCTAAAAGATATGTCCTGAACGCGCTCAAACGTTGTAGTGCACAAGCAACATATTTGCTTACATAACAGAAAAAAATCTCTTCTTTTCAGTTGTCCATCTAAATAATGTCATGAGAAGCAAAGTATATGACTAGTTTTAAATGTGATTACAGATTAAAGACTCACATTTAATGTTTAAGTTTAACTCATCATTTTATATTGTACCTTTTAACATCATGTCATCTTGGCTTTTGTTATGTCCAGTTGGAGTTTTGACATTTTCCCCGCTCTGTTGTCCCTAAACACGTTTTCCTGTTGACACATTTAAATTGTTGACATCAGAATGACAGAACCTGTCCTACTTGTCTTAACAGTGATGAAGAGATTGATTTTGAGCAGTACTCCTCAGGATACTCTTCAGCTGAGGTGAGTTAGACATTCTTCAGATTATCACACAATGAAACTGGCTGTACGACTATGGCTGTGTAGGTGTGAAAACACTTTGTTTTTTTTGGCCATTCATACATGTTCAAAGAGAAGTGTTATTATCAGCCTGGGCTTTGTTTTTCCATTTTGTCCTTTTATTTTATGACCTCTGTGCGATCTTTCGCTAACACTTTGGTTTGAATTGTCAGGCCAGCACACACAGTTGGAATTGTAAACTCTTGCCCTTCGTCTCGCAAAACCTTCACAATGTAAACATTTAGTACCCATGGAGAAAATAAAAACTGTGTACACGAAGAAGAAACTGGCAAAGTGTTTGAGAGGTTTTTGGAGGTCGTAGTGCCACCAAATCATGCATGTTTGCTGAACAGTAAATAGGTAAGGGGTTAAGAGGAACCAGTTTGTCTCAAAGAACATAATCGAAAACAACTCGGGTGAAAGAAGTTATCATTGGTACAGTTGCACATCAAACAGTTAGAACTGGGGCCAGATCTTGTGTGTGCTTTCATTCATTCATGCGTTTGTAGTAGTAGTAGTATTTACTGAGTGCCTGTCCATGGATAAATGTGAGAGCAAAGGATGTGTTTTATTTTTCTACCTTACCATTGTTGATTTTTAGTCACAAGCCTCTGGCTGTGTCCTGACCTCAGATATGTAGCCAGAGGTGTTTGCACCGCCAGAGCTTAAATTCAGTATTACCTGTTTTCTCACATTGCTATTAAGTAGCTGTAGAATTTTCATATTACCTAAGAGACATTTGTACCTGCGGGTACAAATAAAGTACCCTAACGTAATATATTTTAATAGTTCATGGAGAGGCACAGAGTCGTAAATGATGGAAATGGGGTTTTGGATTTGAAAAAGTAAATTAAAATTATATAATACACCTTTGAACATGATTTTTAATCTCTAACACTAACTGGTGGTACTGGTGACCTAACTTGATCCCAAAAGCCAGTTAATTCATGTCCATTGACTTACAATGACTACTTAAGCCACTTTGTAACTAAGTTTGGTTCATAACAACAGAGATACTTAATCATCAGTATGAAAAGATCATTATAAACAGATGAACCTTAGTGAGATGTCCATAAGGTTAAGCCACATTACTCGTCCATGAGTGTGTGTTACTGAGGTTCTTATTGCTCTTCAGGTCCATCCCGATTTAAGCAGGCAGCTGCTTCAGGACGGCTACCGTCTGGATGAGATCCCTGATGACGAGGACCTGGACCTGATTCCGCCCAAAGCCATGGGCTCCTCTGTGTGCTGCTGCTCTGAGGGCCCGTCTTGCTCCATGCAGTGATGCTGGTGCCGTGACTCAAACCTTACAAAGGCTTGGCTCCAGTTTTAGTCGCTGACTTTTGTCACTGGTGCCTGAGGCCGTCTTTTTAACCCAGCTCCACCGCTGCGCTGCCTGAAGACTTCCAACCCCGAAGCCAAACTCCTGTTCATGCAGGACTGCATGCACCGACATCGCTCACCCCACAAGACAACGCGGATGGACGTAAGAACAAGCCTTATCCACTGTGACCCCAAAGCTTGACTATTTTTTTATTTTTCTTTTTATAGAACTACAGGAAGTACTAACTATGCCACTGCTTCAAATTGAGTGGGAAAGTAATTCATCATTTGGGATATGTCCATGTTGACCCAGTGGAGAGCTGGTTACTGTCTGGTGAACAGGTCTGCAGGCCTCTAAGCACGACATGCATACAAGTATGGTGTATTGTGTTTGATGTTCCAGTTGAATTTTTTTTAACTTATTAATCAACTGTTATATGAAGGCACCTCACTTGACCATTTACATTCCTTGACTACTGTTCCATTAACTGGCTTTGTTTTTTCTTTACTGTATCTGTCCTCAGAAATTACATTTGAGTTTTATTCCAAAATGAGAGGGGCACCACTTGGGGAAAATATGACATTATTATTAATATTATTTGAACAAAAATAACGACCTAAAGTTATGTTTTAAGTAGAAGAATGACTTAAATAGGATGTGCAGTGTTGCCACTTCAGTTCTTTGTGGCTCGTGTGTGATGATAATTATTTTTTCTGCCTCTGCTGCAAACTCAAAAACCTTAATACAAGTATAGAAGATAATCCAAGGCTAGGATTATTTTCCACTGGTTCCATATGTTCTTCTTTGTGTCTGAGAATACAAAGAACTCATTACGTCTTAGAAGTCGCCATTGAGAAAACTGCTACATACAAAGAGGGACTCACTCATACAAAGAATCATCTTATCACTGTTAATAAGAGTAACATGTACTCTTACCAAATGTTACACAACTATACACGGAACAAGCTGTCCACAGATGAGTTACTGAAGTACTTTGATGGAACCACTGATATTTGTTTAGATTGGACTTCACAGTCTCTGTGTTGTATAAATAAGTTTCCAGAAACCAATGTCACCTTTTTAACACGCTGCTACAAAAAGATTGTAGGCATAAAAACGAAATATATTACAGATTCCTGTATAATTCATCCTGTCATCTTAAAATGTTTGGTTATGTGGTTAGATATGTGTATGTTTAAATTCTCTCTTTTTAAAAAAAATATGTATATGCTTTAGAAAACAATTTGACACAGATGGGGAGAATTTAAAAATAGGTTACTTTATTATTATTGTCTTTTTTTTTTTTTTTTTTTTTTTTTTTTTTTTTTTTTTGCCAAAATTAATATGTAGCCTTTTAGATTAAAACTTTATCCAGGATCTGATGTAACTCTTAAAAAGGTTGTGTCATCTTTAACACATCAGAGTGTGTGTGTACAGCAGATCAGAGTTACATTATTTTATTTATTTATTTTTTATACATGTTGGGGACACTAAAAATAGTTGTTACAGGTTAAAAACAGTAAACCAGATTTGCATTAGAATTGAGGTAGTCAGCTACCCATGTTAGCTGTTAGGCTTTTGAGATGTCACACTATATTTACACATCAGTTCATACTCTTTTCTATTTGTGTTACTGTGTGTCTGTTTCTTACACAATAGACACAGGGATGTGCCGAAAATGGCAATTGTTAATATATGAAAAAACAAATATATTTTTTTTCACTTAAAAAAAAAAAAAAAAAAGCATCTGTTCACTCATGTTACAAGCCCGGGTCATATTTTACTATTAATGATTGGTGTTTATTTTGAAACGTGCATTAACAAAAAATGTTTAATATCAGAGCAAGTGACAGCAATCACTTTCTCAGGAGATTTTTCTGTGTATGTGTGGGTGTGCAACTACAAAGTAATTTGCCTTTCTTTCACATACATTTGTCAAATGAAAAAAGTTAAGTGCATAGAGGTTTTACGTCAGGATATATGTGTGGCCACTGTTGTACCTAACCTGTAGGCCACACTGTTATTTCTCATGCTGTGATGTTGGTTGTTACAAGGTGTAACTCTCAGTCATATAAATAAACGGTGTAGCAGACCACTTGACCACCATAAAGAGGTTCAGGATTGGCGAGAGTATGACATTTTGTTCTAGAAAAAGTAGACACCTTGATTTGTCCTCTACAGAGTTGGGATAAATTCACAAATTCAAAAGTGGATTTTGTTAAAACCCTTGCAATGAAAATGCTTGTTGCTGAAAATGTTACATTATTAACATAAGCAATGGGCACTATCTGGATGATGTTGGAATAAAAGCTGATTCTACTATTATACTAAGTGGGAGTCACTTGATACAAGTGTGAGCTAAATGCTCTAAGGGTAACAGCTGAATTTAAAGTGTATCAACCCCGGCCCTGGATCTGCACGATGTTTTTATGTACAGAAATATTGCACTTAACACCAGTGGTCAGTAGCAAGTACACTTGACCCACCTGTACTATGCAACAATTGGGACAATCTGCTTGTTATAACATTGTGACAATATAGAGTTACTGAGTGCTAAATGCAATAACTGAAATTGTTATTTTATGATGGCAAACACTAATGTTTTTTATTTGATTGTACTGTGTATTGGTTTACATTACTAAATAAAACTCAGTTATCTATACTTTTAGTGTTTGATTGTTTTGATAGTTCTTAAGAATCATTTTCTGTGATGCCTGTCTTGTGTGAAGGAAGCTTTTCCATCAGTGAAAATGAGTTGTATATACAAGGTTGATAAGAAGCCGGTCATGAAGTTGAACATGGTAGTTGTTGATACCTCAAGGGGGCAGCACGAAGCCATGATGCATTCCCAATGCAATACCTATAGCAGCTTCACTGCTGGGCACCTTCCCTGAGGGTTTTGTAGTATTTAATGTAAACATTGCATCATTATCATTTTCATGTCATGCAGCATTCAGAGAAAGATTTTTAAGTGTTAAGAATACTTAGTGAGAGCCCAGTATCTATTGTTAAAAGATACATTTTCAACCATGTAATTTGGCTTTGAAAATATATACATTTTCCCTGATAGCACCCATATAAATGTACAGGCTAATATAGGTTAATAGAAAGCACGGATAAATTTATTTGGTGCTATGTAACTAGTTTGCAATTAAAGTTATACACAGACTTATGTTTTAAGCTTTTTATTGAGATTATGTGGCGAGGAAGGCTCCTCATAGTTACACTTACTAAATATTATAGTACATATACAAATGAAGGAATGTGTATGAATAAAGAAATTAATAAATTACAGGCAAACCAACTTAATAAAAATGTCATGAAACTGAAAAGGCTGTGAGACTTGTTGCTGTAGCTGGGCGGGCCTAAGGCTGTTGTGCGCCATGCAGGGGGTGTCAATTGAAGGGGAGGAAAAAAACGACTGAAGGGAGTTACCTCAGCGCTTTCCGAGATATGAGATCGGGCCATTTTCCTGTCGGTCCCTTTTTCTATTAAAGAAGAAAATCACGAAAATCAGTGGGGAAAGACAGAGAGAAACACAGCCACATTTCGGAGGGTCGTCCAGAAGACTGCAAACAGCGCCTTTCTGCTCGCGGATCAGTCGCAAAAATCTGCGGTGCATGCACAGTATTTCTCCCCCCGTGCGCGCGCGCGTGTGTGTGTTTACAAGTGTTTGAACGAGTGCCAGAAAAGAGGGAAGAAGGAGGATAAAGCCAAGGAAGGAGGGATGGTGGACAATTCAAGCAGTAGTAAGGCACAAATGGTGAGTTGCGGTCCTGCTTAGCGTCCCTATACATTTCTCTGACCTGCAACGAGCTAGAAAACCCTCCGAAAGAGGCGGTTTGATCGCCTTTTATTTACGGAAAGAGAGTTAGCCAGCTTAACGTTACATTTTTCTAAAGAAGAAAGAAGGCAAAGCTTTCAGAACTAATTTGACCTTATGGTAGGTTACTTTTTAAACATATTTTACAATTTTACAACAACATTGTAACACAAATTCACAAAGTGCTTTACAGTAATAAGACTAGTCTTGTTTGTTTCTACGGCACCTTGTCCCAAAACCTATTAGGCTACGCATACGTTATCCACGTATTTTGAGGATGTGGCAGCTAGCCAAATGCGGAAAAGGTGTATATTTTTGTGCAGTTTTAGCTGAGTTGTTGTTTCTTCTTTTCTTTTTTTTACTTGAGTGGTTGTTTGCCTCATTAAGTTGTCTGGAGGTCAGTCTTTTCATTTTTGCTAACACTAAAGTTTATGCTGGAGGCTATTTAGAAGCAGTTCATCTCCCTGTCCGGTTTCAACACTGGCAATATGGATGGCCATTTTACAACTTACAGTAGTTGAGGCCAGTTATTCACCCCGTGCTTTGGTAAAGGCGTTTTAACGTGTAACAGGATTTCGTTTTATTAGTCAATGTACTCCTGTTACAATAACTTAGAATAATACTAAGTGCGAAGTACCAACAGTTTTCCTCTCTTTTAGTATCATGATGCAATTTTTTGTGATTGGCTCTTATAACTTAAGTTAGTGTCTGTTTTAACGTCTAGCTCTAAATCTGTGTGGACTCATTAAAACCGTTAACGTGTTCTTTAGGATTATGTAAGTCCTTTTTGCATAGCTTTGGTATGTCTACCTTGTAATGAGCATGTTAACATTAGTTACAAACAGTGTCAATGAATTTTCCTGCTTCATTGTTTATGCTTTTAGGTCATTGAGTTTTGATGTAAACTTCCTACCAGGCAGTATGCACATTTTGTCTGTTTATATTAGCAAATATTGTTAAGATTTAAAGATGTGGTGCTGCAGATTTTCCAGTTTCAGTCAGTGACAGGTTCAAACGAGGACCTTAGTGAAAGGAGTTACAACTTTAAAAGTTTTTTTTATTACTTGGACTTTAATTATCTAATTTCTGTGTGTGAGTTTATGTTTAAATCAGGCTTTTTTTGTCTCCATAGTAGCTTTTTTTTATGCATGTGCCTTACACGTGTCTCATTTCATCCTGTATATTGAGATAAAAGGATAATTAGATTTCAGTTTATGGTTGGTCATCCATGACTCCTTCTCTACCTCCCACAGCCCAGCATGTCTCAAGAGCCTGGTGTGGCCTTTTCTCAGAACACCTCTACAGGGGGGATGAAGCTGGAGGCAGTGATGGAGCAGCTCCAGCGCCAACAGCAGGCCCGATTGGAAATGGAGCGCAAGGAGAGGAAGCTACGAGAGGCCCACATCATGTATGCTCAGCAGGTTGCTGCCCAGCAGGCCATCTTGGCAGCTGCCCGGGCCTCTGGGGCCAGCTTCATGAGCAAAAGCCTGGCTGGAGGTGTCCCTGGTGGTGGGTTGCCTCCCCGGGTTTCCAATCAGAGCAGTGTGGACTCGGAAAGAGAGGATGACGAGGACAGAGGCCGGGATTCCGGGGATGAGGATGACGACAATGAGATGATGGAGGGAGATGAGGGCAGTGATGAGGATGAGGGAAGTGCCAGTGGTCTGGAGTTCCTCCGCAAGCAGACCCTTGCTTTGCAGCAGAGCGCCTCCCGCATCCCGGCCCGTCCATTTGGCAGTTACTCAGCTTCGGCCCCCCAGAGGGCTGCATCGCCACCTATCAGAGTGAAGCAGGAACCTGACGAGGGCCTGTCTCCTGCGGGGCCTCACTCTGCCACCTCTCCTAATGGACAGGCGGACTGGGGCTTTGAAGATCACTTCAGACAGGTTAGTACCCTGCCTTGGCTCCTTGCCACACCGTTTTTTCCGTTTCTGTTTTGGTCCCAGTTATGTCTTCAAAACACCACCCATCAATCCAAAGCTGGCTTCTTTTCATGCATCTCAAAACAGGATCACTCCATCTAGAATGGTTTGTGGACATTATTGTAATTGACCTTCTCAGGAAGTTGAGCTGTGCAACCACTGGAAACTACTGTATTTAGAGCGGCAAAGGAGAATTGATTTCATGTAAATAGTATGACAGTAGCTGTTAGCAAAATGTCAACAGTATTTTCCACTGGAAAGTCCCACCAGTAACACATACAGTATACAAGGCTTTAATTTGAGATTCTATGGCATTCATGTATTTGTTCATGCTCTACAAAGGGTTTAACCTTAAATCATATCATATCCACACAGGGTTAGTGGTATACAGCTGTTAATTTTTTTTTTTTCAACGATATCGGATTGGTTCTTGGTATTGGCCGATACTCAAGTTCAGGTATCAGAAGGTCTCGGGAAGGAAAAATGCTATTAGAACATCTCTATTCCCAATCTCACCTGAAAAAATGTCCTATCTTTCTTTAAATTTAGTGAATTTATACAGGGCCACATCAAAACACTATTGTTTATTGTGACCCAAAAGAGTAATACTTTCACTGTTCACCACTCTCCCTTTGAGTGTTTTGTTTGATTTCTCAGGCCATTCTCCTGCTGTGAGTGACTACTTAATCTTGACTCTGGGACAAATCTCTCCGGCAGTATCTTTGTGAGACACTTCAAATCTCTGTGGAGGGTTGACCGCTGATTGGCTTTTGTGGCTAAAAATCCTCCTAAGTGAGTCCTGGCAGAGGGCCAGGTTGAGGCGCAATGTGTTCACGCTCACTAGCTCTCCCCCTCTGCACTCACATTCTGTGTGTGTGTCTCTCTCTCATTCTCTGTCCCTCTTGGCACTTTGCTCAGGCTCTGGTTTGGCTCTGATCCAGGTAGTGGAGTCAGGCAGTGTAGGGCTGCTGCTGTGTAGCTGTGGGTGGTTGGCCGGGTCAGCACGAGCATTTTGGGTGGGTGGGAAGGTTGGATGTAGTACACAGTAGCAACCCGCCACACCCCCAGCCCCCCACCCCGAGACTTTCGGCTGTGTGCCAAGTGCACTTTCTCTTGAAGGTAAACATTGCCTCAGCACAGTGTTACAGAGCACTGGAATGCCAACTGGGGATCAAGCCGAGCTACATGTGGTTTAGCATCATAGCTTGGGACATAGCAAGTTAAAGAGAGCTCTACAGCCTTTGGATGATATAAAAAGCCTTGGTTGCACAAGAGTGGGCAGTGTCAGAGGACATATCTGCGCTTAATCACTAAGGGTGCAGAACTATCATGTGTCTGCATTTTATTACTGTCTATTTAAAGGCAGATGTCTTTGAATGGTGCTTCTCTAGACCACATTTCCAAATTTAGCTTGGCACATGGACATTTGGTAGTGACACGCAGGACTGAGATGTTGAGGGAAAGCAGCAGTATTATAAAGGTGGTGGGAGAGGGAGCAGTAGTAGTTGTGTTTTTATTATTATTGTATAGCAACTAGAGCCACTGCCCTCACACGGGCCTGCTGGGGATGATTAAAAACATTACTCTACAAGGTATGAACGTTGTATGAAATTGAGTCTCACTGCATTGTTTAGGCTGCTTATTGTTTCCAGAGGTGTCAGAAAGAGTGGAGTGGTATTATTCTGCGAGGTGGCTGGGCTTTGTGTGAATGTTGTCAGAACAGAAGATCACAGCAGCAAAGTTGTAGCTGACCAGTGCCCTATCTGTGGCCTGGCGTCTTTTATCAGGAGAGGCGGGCTGAGCCTGGGGGTTGGGGGAGGCATTGTGGGATGAGAATTGGTCTGGCCTTTTTTTGTTTCCTCTCTTTTATCTTTCCTGTCATTATGTCAGCTCTGCAGTATTTAATGACTGCTCATCTCTTCAGGCAGTTTCAGGTTGCACTGCTGTAGGGGGAGGGGGACAGTTGGATTTTTGATGTCATTGTCTTCGAGAGGCCAGAGACAAGCCTGGCAGATGCCACAAATACCGAACCTCTATAATAATGGGGGAAGCACATTTATTACGTTCTAAAAGCAGTGAGAGAGGGGAGATGACTAGCTAAGGAGACAAATGTACGGAAGTCCATTTACATTAACATTTACATTTCATCTAGCCAGTCACATTGAGTGTATCCAAAGCACCCTGACCGAGATACTGCTGTGTGGTTGTGCCATAGCAGACAATATTTAAAGAGTTTGGGTCATGATTTTATCCAGAGCCACTTACGGACACATAGACATGGTAATAATGTCAATTTGCTAGTTCACCAATATTTCAAACAAATGAAAGTGATAACTGTGATGATTCATAATTCATATAACAGTGAAAAGTCAGTGTATGCATCTGTAGTATTGGTATAACACCCAGTTTGTATGTAATTTACCTCATCCAGAAGCACCAGCACTTGACTGACAACCATTTGATTAGTCCATCTTGTCGTCCTATACCCATGAGTGTTTTGAGTGTATGAGTGGTGAGAGCCTGTACAGGTCAGATGGGGGTGGGTTGACAGACACGGGTAGCCAGTGTTTTCGTGTCAGTGATGTATGTGTGGTGACCTCAGCCCCGTCCTAAACAGCAGAGTAAATAATTGTCAAACAAGGGGATGGACAAAGCTGTCGCGTGGAGAGAGGGCTGAGGCGGGCAACTGGCTGGCCTCAGCCCTCTGGCCTCCACCGCAGTGGGACAGAGGCTGCATGACCCCTGTAATCCACCCACCACCCCTCCTGCTCACATAGACACATGCCCATAGACCACTACCTCCTTGTGATAATCCCTCTGTGATTAATAGACTTTTAATCACGCCTCCAGAACACAGATTGTGTCTTATGGTCTAATATACTGGTGGTGATCGCCTCATTTGGATTGGCTGTAACTGAGGGACATTCTGTTGTGTGCTACAGGTGGTGTGTGAGCACAGTGGCTCTTAGTTATGTTCACAAGCTTTTTGTTGCTGTGCAACTTTGCAATTTGACAAATGAGACAAAATGGAGGCAGTGAGCAGAGCATGTCTACATTTGCATTGCTATGATCACAAAGGGATAGTGATAGCAAAGCTTCAAGACAGAGTAAGTGATGAGTACCTCTCTCATCACATCACAAGGCTGAAGAGTAAGTTTTAGGCGTGCAACCAGGCATTGAGTTGATTGGCGGCCACATTTTAATTGTTTCTAATTGCTCTTGTGTGATGATGTCCCATGATTCAAGGAAGAAAACTGTGTTAAGAATATGTAACGTTACACAAAATCCTCTCTTTCATTGTGTCTCATAGTGTAATAGACAAGAACATTAGCTAAATAAATGTAGATGTACAATTGCAAGGTAATGTATTTAGCAGGCTCAATTACAAGAGGCTGAATAATTACCGTCGCAGCCTTATTAGATTTATAGTTTGTCATTTGTGTCAGATCAGAGATGCTCTTGATCTGGAGATTCAGCAAACCAGGAAAAGCTGGAAACTGGAAAAGTAAATCAGTGCAACACCAGAGCTCACTTGACGAGGCAGGGCACAAGAAGGCAGAATTGGTCTTGGGTGAGGGAAACATTTAACACAGGAAAAGAGGTCTGTTACTATTGAGCCCTGCCATCACTAGCCACCCTTGAGCCCGATTCTGCTGCTTAGGGACTGAAGCCTGTCTGTTGAGCCAGCGCTGTTGCATAATTTAGCTGTCGCCCCAGCAACACACCAGCCAGGAAGTGGGGAGCTGCACGGCTGCAACACAGAGATCGATAAGGATTGTGTGTGAGCTTTTAGAGGCAGGAATGTTTGGCCTTGTTTATGGTTCATTTATGATAAATGAGAAAGACATTGTATTTAGCAGATGGACTCAAGTTTTCATTTTGATAGTGGAGTGTGGAACACATATGACTTGATGCATCAGCCCACCGCTGCAGTGTTGTTGGGAAAACTGCAGGTGTGAGAAATGTACAACAGTGTCACCATCTCTTACTAGTGTCATAGTGGGAGCTTGGAGGCTTCTCTGCCTGGCGTGCATCCTGTATACGCCAACCTGACCTGGTTTCTGCTTTCTGAGTGTTATGTTGGTGTCTCACATGCCATAACTGTCAGTGGGTCTTAAATGGTGTACTTAGTCTTATTCTGTTTACTGGACTTCCTGTTATGCTGATGTTATAAGGCTGGAATTACCATCTGACCCCTATTTGTACTACCTGCCAACAAATGGAGGTCATTCAGATGAGAAGTAATTACAAAGCCTGAGGTGCATTAAAATATCCTGCAATGCTTGTTCAGAACAAGATGTGTGACTGTATTGCGTTAGACTTGTATTGTCTCTGCCATGCTCAAACTGTTGAGTTACACAGGGAAAACCTCAACTCTGACTGTAAACTTCAGCTGTTAACACTTACAACAATGCATTCATATAACAATGAATACTTGTTTCACCTGTTTTAACTGTCCAAGAGTTGAACAGCGTTACAAATGGTTACATGTGCAATAAGTCATTTATTTTTTAGCATACAATAAGTGCTGATGAGTTCTTTAATTTTCTTTTTCAAGCTACTTTTGTGTAGCAGTTCAGTTTGAAGATCTTTGAGCACCATGAGTAAAAGAACAATTTAACAAATGAATCCACTATAATAAAAGAAAACAAGACTTGTAAATCATTTACCTTATGTGTCAAGGAATATACAATTTTAATCTCAATTAAACACTAATACATTCTTTGGTTTTCTCATTACATGTATGTATGTATGTATTTCCTGATGGACACTTGCTTACATATATTAAAGCTCTTTTCAGTTTTTCTGCTTGATCTCTTTAAGTCCTCATCAGGTTCTTTGTCATCTGTGTGACTGCAAAATTATGTTACTAATGGCATTTGTGATGAACGGCCTGGACACAAAATGGTTAACCTCATTTCTAAATTTGCCCCCTTAGCTATAACACTGATCTCCATTCAGATTAGGCTGGGTAAGGTGTCCGATTCTAGATTTATTCTTAGCTAACTTGGGTGTAATTCCCCTCAACATTTTGGCTGACCTGCCTTTTCTTTCTCTATTTTTTTTTTTTTCATGTCATACATTTGTTCAACTAGAACAACTATTTAACGAACATGATGTGTTCTTGCATTGTTTATTTTTTTATGCTTATATGCATACCATTCAGGTTTAAACCTCCAGCACTTCACTTTATTTTAATGTAAACGATGAAGATAGAAATAAAAGCACATTATTTTACAAATTATTTTACTTTGGCCTCCTATTAAATGCTAAAAACACTCTTTTCCCAAGGTGTGTTTTGGTAGTCCAGCAATTTTTACAGACTGATGAGAGGTTTAGTGTTTATACATTTATATGGTGTGTTCCTCTGGGATTTATCAGTTTATGTTTGTAGTTTAGTGCTGTGTGAACCTTGCTTTGCCTCATTAACAACAGACCTCAGCTGCTTGGATTGGATGGAGGTGACTGGGCTTTTAGCTCTGGATTGCCCTTTTTTAATGGCGTTTTTCTGATTAATGCTACTCTGTGCTTAATGTAGCCCGACTGTTATGGCTCTGGTTAAATTTGTCTCAGGATGGAAAGATGGGTAGAGCCTACAATTGCACAATTAGTGACGCATAATTATATTTTGCACTTCCAGTTTCCAGTAGAGTTGGTGTATAGGCAATATGGGAATATTTAACTCAATTAAAATTGTCCACTGTCTTTAGAAATAGTTGATCTGATGATTTTGTATTGTGGACGATCTCATATGATATACAATCTACTTTTCAGATGAATCATACAGATTACATCATTTAAATATGCTATATTTAGATATTTCATTTTAAAAGTTCATTTGCGGCTAACCAGTTAACGATTAAACAGATAACCTGCTAACTGCAGCTGGCGATGGCATTCCTTGTTCTGATCTGCAGCCTCTGCGAGTTTGGCGCAGCGGCACATGTAAAAGTTCTTCACCTGAGCAGACCAAGAACTACCGTCACCAGCTGCAAGATGGTGGAGTTACAGTCTGTTCGCAGGACAAGAAACCTGCCTGCAGGCAGAGGAACATGAAGCAGGATGAGCCGGGACTAGCTGGTTAGCAGTCATGACACAATTCATAAACACAAGACAGCATTGTGGGCGAAGAGTAGCAATGACCAGACAAACGTGAAGGAAGCGTCAAAGCAGCAGAAAGTTTTAAATTACAACCTCAGGTCAGGACTTTCAGAATAAAATCAGAGCGGACAAAGGCAGAGATTTGTGAGTTGGGCCATTAGCCGTAAATCTGTGGGGATACTTGTGATTCAAATTGTGGATTGTGATTCTACCCAAAAAGATTGTCACATGATCTTTTGGCCAGATCGGCCGCATGAGTGGCAGTGCTTGCTACCTTTTCCTGTGTATTTGTCATGTGCACTGCTGGCTTAAGTGACGTGAACATGCTCAGCTTAAAATTTCACAATTTTATCTACTAAGCTTTTAAGCAACTGTAAGTATCAGTGTGGGTGGGAATTTTTTCACATGCAAATGTCAGTTTCAGATTTATCTAAGGTGTAATCATCCTGGTGTAGAACAAGCTTCATTTTGTGCTGACCTTCTCTTAACAGCCAAGTGTGGAAGATTTGCTGTGCCCAGAAATAGAGGTATTGAATTTAGTAGGGAGATGAAGGGGGAGGGAGAAGGAGGAGGAGATGCTGTGGAAGAGGAGTTAGTGGTCTGGTTCAACACACTACACTGCCCCACCCAGAGGAAACATTCCAGACGGAATTAAAGAGTTAACTCTTCAAACAGTGAACATTCCCACCGGGGGCTCCCAGCAAGAGACAGGGGGTTTGATGGGGGTGGGTGGGTGGGTGGGTGCATGTCCGTGTTGTAGTCAGGACCCTCATTGGTGATCTTTCAATTCATTTCACTCAGTGTCGCAGGGGCTGTAAAAGAAAAAAGCCAAAGGGCCTGAATGGGAGGAGCTGGATGGGAGGGCCCCTGGTGCAGGCAGAGACACTTTTTTTATTTGTCTGAGTCCCAAAGGGCACATCTGCTACTGGCAGACGGGAGGAGGCTTCTCGCGCTGGTCACAGTCTCTTCACATCATGGCCTGGTCAAACACGGTGCTGACTGGCAGTGTCTAGTCTTTTGCAATGATTCTGTCATCCACACACAAGACTTCTGGATTCAGGTTGTTAATTCACTCATGGATTCATGGTCCTGCGTCCTTCTACGTCCTACGATGTTCATCCTCATCAAAGTGAGGAATGGTTTATACTAATAATTACATTTGCACTCCTCACTGGTAATGTGGGTGAAACATAAACCACACAGATATCCTAGATGGAGAAAACCCAGGCCAAACATCTTTCAAATGGAGCTCTGTGGTCGCGTGGTTTGAAAACATTTAGCAACTTGTGTTTCAAAGTATTTTTACCACATCACATAAGAGCTATGTCTGTCAAGTGTATGTTATCTGCCATATCTCAGATATCAAATTTTCACTGTTCTTAGTTTTATTAATTTAGAAATCAAAATAATAATTCTATCATAGTTGGGCTTTGTCTTTACCTCCTTCAGAGAGATAGAAAATGCAGCTGTGGTGGTGTTGACATGCTGATTTGGTTTTTGCTTTTATTATCTATATGCCCTAATGATTATGCAAATCATTAGGGTATTTGCGCAAAGTTGTGCCCCTGTAACCCCTGTAAGGGTTCCACACTCCTGTTCATATCCCACTTTACATGCACCAGCCCTCAGATTAACAGACATGTTTTCACCAGGGCAAGAAGTGTGTTCTGCTTCGTTGAACAGGCCCATTTCATTTTGCCTGCCTTTGTGTGAGAGGTGTCTGCCTTACAGCTGAAGTAAACGCTCCTGCAGCGTCATGCAAATTACTTTTTGCGTTTTGGATAATCCCTCATGCGCATTGTTACTGATGGCCACAATGCTCCTCTCCGTTTAATTGAATTGAAAGTCAAAAGTTCTCACATTTTAAATGCAAATGGTGCACGTCCATTAGAGTTGTCACACTTTTTTCCCAAATTGGCCTTGGAGGATTGACTTCCTTGCTTCTAATGGAAACTGAGCTACTGATGCTTGCTGTAATTTGATCAGTTGGTAGTGAAACCACAAGATCCCCCTCCCCTCACCAGTGCTGGTTCCATTCGTCCTTTACAACCACTCCCACTCAGCATATCTCAACACCTGCTCTTTAATGAAGGCAAACAGAGAAAGAGGAATAGCCAAATGAAACAAAGACATCCACCAACGCCTTTGGCAGCTGCAGGGAAATGGAGCCAAGGTCATATGACACTGTTGAGCAAAGTCTCCTTGCATTTTATATAGGCTGACTACATATAGTGATATATATATACAGTACACATGTTTATACTACTGTACTGTACTGTGACTATTGTTCACACCATGTGTTGCAGTGACCCTTGGCACAGTATGTGAGGTCCTGTCGTCCTTGTACCACATATTTCACTTGTTGGTCATCTTTGCGCCACTACTCACATGATTAATTCTCTGAATGTATTGTGTTTGGTATTTAAAGAGATTTTGCTGATCCATTTAAAATATGAAAACACACACACACACTTAAAGTAATCCAGCATGAAACATATGAACTGATATGTAACCATCCTTTTATTTGTCACACAATTATTTTATAATATAACCATTAAAGCTATGCTGATACCAATCTGAGCTTGGTATCATTTAATACCCTTTGATCCTAGTGTCAGTATGATGCCTGCATTTTAATATGATACTTTTTGATGCTTCACTTTGTAGAGGATAAAGAAAACATTTTTTTTATTTTGCAAAAGAAGCCAAATGTTTTTAAAGCCAAGCAGCTGTAGAAATCTGCCTAAGTAAAATTGTTGAAAATTAGCCATTTGCACTGGAAATAAGCTTTTGTTTGGTTCAATGTAAAATGACTTTGCCAACATAAGCATTCACAGTGGTTTGTGCTGTTATAATGTCCACATTGTCGATAAAGTCATACTGCAGTTCTTTTGCTGATTTTTTTAGCACTCAGGAGAAAAGGCATTGGTAGAGAAAATTTGCTAAACATGTGTACAATGTTCTTTTTAACATGTTAATTTAATAATTTTAATGATGACTCTTAGGGAACTTATACAACTAATGCTGCATAGTATAGTGGAATAGGTGTTTGACCTGCTGACACTGAACAAGGAGGTGTCTGGCAGTGTGTGTCCCTCATTACTAAATAGTGGCTGTAATGCATAATTTTATGAGGAAGATTTAGCTGGGTTTTTTTTGTTTTGGGGATTTAGATGAAAACATTTTGTGGACATAAAGTGTCTGTGTTGTAGCCACCACATTGGAGGTGCAGTAGGAGAACCAATATTGCCTCATTGGGTTCTGGGCTCATCTCCTTGCAGAAAGGGCCAGACAGTGTGGAAGTGTGGAGCTGAAGAGTGAGAGTTGCCTATTGTTAGTGGCTTTCTTGGCTGTCTTCTGCAACTGCATTGGCTGAGTTCCAGGTTGGTGTCAGCAGCCTGTAGGTGCTAACTGGGCCATTGTGTCAAGGCCCCTGGGTAAATACAGCAGCTGACTGGGACCTGGCACAAAGCCATGCAGAGGAGAAGGAGGTAAAAGGAGGTGCAGGAGGCTTCCCTTTCACTATGGCCTGCCTGCTTTTCAGTCTACACACTCATTGCACTGCCTGCCAAAATCCCATGTAGTTTATAGTAGCATGTGGTGAAGTTGTTTGTCTGCCAAGTCTTCAAACACAAGCTGAGCGTAATCATGTGCTTGTAAGAGGGAGCTACTTAAAGAGGAGGAAGAAAGAAGAAAAAAAAAAGCTCCTGGCTACTGCCCAGGAAACGTCACATTACACTAAAAGCAATGTGTTCACAGCTCAGCTTCCAACATTTAGCCTCTATATATTCAGGGCTGTACATCCCGCAAAGCGGCTCACTTCCTCAATCACAATCATCACAAGAAACTAACAGTAAATAGTGTGTCTGTCAAAACCACTGGCTAGTAATCGTAAATGTTGTTGTAGTTCACAGACAGATTCAAATTGGAATAAAGACAAATTTTTCATTTACACAGATTAATGAACAGCAGAGGTGTGTTTCAGAGTAATTAGAAATTACAATCTTATTTGATCTTTTGGGAAAAAATTATTTTGCAGAGGTTAGACACACTGAACAGTTATTTAATATGTGTATTTAATTTACATAAAATGATTAAATTATCTAAGCTAAACTAATGCACACTTGATCACCCTGTCATATTTCAAGGGGTTTAATTAAAAAGTAGGCTTTGGTTCGATGTTTAAACTTCATTTCCATTATCAGTTTATGTATCCACTTTATATAAGTAAAATATACTTTATAAAGTTGGAAATGAAAAAAGAGTAACGTCTGACCCATTTTAGATTAATGTTTGCATGGGTGTCAGCAGCCCGCATATTGTTGGATTCATCATCTGTGTTAAATTGAAAGGTTCATATTGAATGACTGAATTTTTTCAGATGACAAAAAAAACACATCAGGCTCTGACCTGTAGCTGATCTGGTTAAGAGACAATCACACTGTGAATAGTACTATGGACCATGTCAACGGCAGTCGATAATTTCAAAAGCCACGCTAGTAAATGATTAAAGAGTGGCACAGAAAATTGAATTATTAACAACAGGGACTAGACTGAATATAGGTTATTATAAGAACAATACATTGTGGCTTGTCAAGGTTAGCAGAACCCTTACTCCATTGTTTGGTATCCTTCAATGTGGTGAGGGTGTAGAATTTTTTCTTTTGGGCTTAATTATTTGACAGCAGAACTCAAACCTTCATCATCATCATCATCTTGCAAGTATCAGTTTTAAACATACTGAGTGTTATTCTTTATGTCTACAGTTTACGTATCAAATCACAAGATCACTCCTTTCTGATAAACATCAGCATGTTAATGTGGGACATGGTTCAATAATGTTTGTGGCAGATTTGGGATGCCCCAACCCCCAGTGGAGTGGGCCTTGATTAGCCAGCCATCTGGTCAAACAAAGACATCTCAGGTTTTCCTGCCCTAAATAAATGTGATTAGAAAACCTGAGGAAGCTCCACACTTTCAGCACAGGGGGATTGTGTGATCAGATCCAAAACTGGAAGCAACAATTACTAAATTGCAGTGTTGTTCTTGGTTGATGACTCATACTTTGGAATTACCCTAATGCATGTGCACTTTACATGCGTGAGCACACATATAAATATGTTTTCCGAAATTAGATCACCAAATAGATCATCTTGTATATTATGGTTGAAAAACATTCTTTATGGTGCTTGTTTTAAACAGTAATGGCATACAGGTTAACTGTACACCATAGGAGCTGAATTAAATTTATATTAGCATGAGTGAATGTGAACCATGCTGTACAAACATCTGCTTACCTGTAAGTCTGTCATTAGAAACACTGTGTGTCTTTACATTTATTGGTAACTATTATATATACTTAACTATTCTCAGTATGTGTATTCACTGTTGTTGTATTACATCAGTACAGCCTGTTTGCTCTGTTATCTATATCATATTCCCTACTGCTACATCAATCCAAATTCCTAATGAGTTTTATTTAATCTGATCATGTATACTGCACTTCTGCCATGTCTGTTTATGGACTGAACTGCAACATGGATTAGTGAAAAGCAAACATTTAATTGCGTTCGGTATCTTGAGGCTTTCAACAATTTAAATATCTAATTTTGACTTAGCATAATAATTTGCCTGCCAAATATAATTTCTCCTCAAACCACCTTATGCAGACAGGGGAATTGTGCGGTATAGAACATGATGCATTGCATATGTTACTATATCTGTTAATGATTAACCAATGATTGATTAATCTCTGTTAATAACTTCATTGATCAATAATATATAAAGCAGTAATTTGCTAAATTGGCTCAACATTTTTTCTGAGGTGTTTGCAGTTTTTTCTGCAGATAAAAGCACCATGATTCACTGTGATCAGCAGAGCCTGTGATGCACCATGTCTCAAGCGGTTTCTCCACAGGGGTCGCTAAATAAAAGGTGTTGGAGGTAACCAGTTCACCAGCTGCTACTTCATTTAGCATTGCCCATTTGCAGTATTTAAAACTGATCCTCCAACAACAAAAAGTGTTTTTTTTCTCGTTCACATGATTCACCCCTGACCACGTTCATATTCTTGAAGAACTCCCCTTTTTTCCTCTTGATAAAGACTTTTCTGGGCTAATACTTTTTCTTCTTGCAAAAATGTTTGTTGTATTTTAAGTTGCCTGCTAGGTGAAGTGAACATGGCTGAAAGACTTTTTGACAGTGCCTGACGAAGATCCCTTTATATCAAAATGTTGCTTTATTAAAATTGCTGGGAGCTATAGGCACAGTGTCCGTAACTTTTTTCTGACTCTTGCCTGAAAGACAGTGATATCTAGTAAGAGCAAATGGATGCTTAACACATTATGAATAGAATTGAATAACCACACTATGATGAGCAGAGCTTATTAATTCTGCTAATTGGCAACCATTAGCTTCTGATGTGATGCCAGGATCATTTATCATCCATATAACTGTTGCATATTATAATTATTATTCTGGTCACATACAAGCACACTGTTAAGTTACAAAAACTGTTCTCATTTTCAAACCCCACAAAAAGTGTATGACCAATGAAAAAAGTTCTATTGCACACCATGGTCAACCTGTTGTATAACCAGTGAAGCTGCTGGCCAAAAATTGTCCCTCACTTGAGTCGCTTTGGATTAAAGCATCTGCCAAATGAGTAAATGTAAATGTACATAAATGTAATAATGGTTGCATATTTGCATAAGTTCCACTATAATAACACTGTTTTTATATTTTTGTTCAATAATTCCCACACTATTCATGAGTTTGATTGTTCTTTTCAGGATTTTGTGAATCTCTGCTGTTGTTTGAGCATCCAGTAGAGATGTAGTAGCTTGTCAGACCCTGGAGATGAGCTCCAGATGCGTGACGGGCTGCATCATCCCAGCTCGGGCCCCCGGGGGGTACTGGGCTGTCAGAGGTGGAATGCCCCTGCACACTTAACGCTAGCTGAGAGGAAACAGATACCTCTGGTGCTGGACAGAGAAATCGCTCCCTATCGATTAGACTCTACAGAAAGCTGTGAATTGTGCTTATGATTTGAACATTTGATACTGCAGATTCAGATAGATAGTCATAACACTAACTTCTCTGGTGGAGGAAACCCAGAGAATACCGGGTCTGCTTTCTAGCCCTCCCCATACGTCTCTGCCCCACTGCCATACTCCAGACAAAGAAGTCATTTACCCATCCGACTGCAGGCGTTGTGACCCCTGTCATTTCATAAGTAATTAGATGTGATGTATCCTAATAGCAGTCAAGGTTTTTTGTTGATTGTGAATGTATCAAGTTCCCAGCGCTGTCAGTATAATGAGAATGTATATAAAGGCCTATCAGGTCTGTGTGATGTCTCCAGCTGCCATTAGCATGGGGGTGAAGTGGATGCTTGCTCTTTGAAAGATGTGAGATATGCAAGGTATTTTTAGCCAAAGCTTTTAACCCAGAAGAAACAGCTATTAGCTGCTTTGACCTGAATGCAGCAATATAGCTTCTTGCTCTAAGCGGCGTTGATTACAAGGGGTACCAAAATGTTCGTGTGTGGTTCTTTTTTACAGTTCTTCAAGCTTTAATGTGCTGTGATATTGTGTGTTTGTGAGATGATAAGTGCTTTGCATATTGGAGACAACTTAATATCTGTCAGTGTACCCTTAACAGAGCAAAACTAATAGCTTCAAATCAAATTATCTGTGAGGGGGCACCAAGGGGGCCCCATGCAAGTCTGGGCATAGTTTGGTTAGAAAATCTAGTCTCTGATGTGTAGTTTCTTATGGGCCTGAACTACTATGGGAAAGGGTTAACTTATGGAGTACTGTATGTGGTGGCACAGATGTGATTCACTGAAATGTTTGCTCTGCCTGTGAAAGGGTCTTTGAACCAATGAGTGTGAACTTCTGGCCACACCAGCCTATAAACGTTGCATTTGTGTGAGCGAAAGGGGCCAGCTAGTGTAATGGGGGATGGGGCCTCTGCCTGTGGAATGTGGTGTCTTGGTGAAAGGGCTGGAGCTGAACAAATGCAGTCAGTTTATTTGGCAAACCAGACTTGCTGGTCACCAACAGACATGTTTACCCAGGAACTAAATATGCAGATCCACCCCTTTCTTTCAGACTTAGGTCTTTCTTGTTTGTTGCAGTGTGGTCTCTCTCTCTGTGGTTGTAAAAATGGATGAGATCAAAAAGTGTGTTGATTGGTGTATAAGTTAGTTCTTCTGCATGCCTGTCTGCCTGCCTATTTTCATTCTGTCTTTTTACCTGTGACCACCCCCCACCCTAGTTTTTCCTCTGTTTCTCTTTTTCAGCTTTGTAATTGGAGTGATTAATGGAGGGAAGGGTGGTCATGCCTGGAGGCCTGCTTTTCAGTGGCCTGTTTAGAAGTGCAGCACTGCTGAGGCTGGGGCAGGTAGCAACATGTTCTGCTCCTGGACGTTTAGCCCCTTGTCCCCGCCACTTTGTCTGTTCTCCCCATAAGCCTGAAACCTCTTCCAGCTACAAACATGACTGGACATTCAGAAGCAGACATGGCCCTGGGTCCTGTTCTCTGCTGCCGGCCGGCTCTCATGTGATATGTGACCTTTTTATTTTTCATAATAATTCTTAATGAGAGCAGGGAATCAGTCGTGGATCTATCCATAAGTACTCAAACTCTAACATATGTTCCTGAGTGGCAGTGAGATTTACTTCCCGTCGCACATGGAATCACGATTAGCCCCAGAGCCTTTGTTGGCAGTAGCGTATGGCCAGCTCACCATGAGATCCTTTACAGTACTTAGCAGATAAAGGACGCCATCCGCTCAGCCCATTTCCAACACACCCGCCCCTCACCCATCACCCCCTCCCCATGGCAAGAGGCACTATAAATGATTCCTGGAGTCCCGCAGAGGGATCAAGGCCCTAATTATTTGATTTGGATTAGAGATTGCTGCCCCCCACAATGCTCGTTTTTACAGGCATGCTGAGAGGAAGCAGATTCGCTTTCTTTGTGAGCATGAAGGCAACCTTGCAGACTGGCTTAAACTTAATGCATCATTGCTCTCTAGTAGATGAGGAAACAGGCTTACTACTGTAATTACTTAGTATCTGCTTCAATCACAGATCCAGTTTTCTTAGCAAACAGGTGTACAAAGCAAAAACCTATGAAAATATTTTTTCATCTATTATAACTAACTACAGTACATTCTAGAAAAAAGAGGAACCCGATCTCTTAGTCGTTTGAATGGCTTTTTTAATTAAATGTACAAAATAAGCAACAGTTTAACTAATAAGCAAGCATGTAGTGTCTGACTATTCGCCATTTATCACTGTTGCTGGCTGTGATCCAGATTTCTGCTGGAGGCCTTGATTGTGATTAAATTACTGCCGCTGTGTCTGTTTAAAAGATTTCCCTCGCTGAACTGTTTTGACAGGCAGCAATTTGGCTAAAAAAGATTAGTCCGAGAATGAGATGTTAAGAGTACCTGTGGGATGAGAGGGGCTCTCCTGTTATTGTGAGGTCCTGTTACTGGTGTACAGGAATGTTGGTGAGTTTCCCTAAAGTCGCCCTCCCTCCTGTGTCTGTTCTGGCAGAGTTCGCACTGAGAGGACTGTGACATTTTGTTACCATAGATTTACTGCCAGGGGTTGCTACAGTGATTTTGCTTGCATGTGTGTGTATTTTGTTTCTATTTATTTTGTTGTTTACACTGTTTTTTGTAAAGTGCAATTAGATGAGGGTTTGTCATGGAAACTTCACTGTGTTAGTGAAAGTTAGGGTGTCTTGTTGGAGGCGAAGTGGTTGGGTCATCATGGGAGCTGTGATCCTGCCCTCATCTCAGTTTCCCTGGCGTTGCGGTATATGACTGAGGATGATGAGTATTGACGTGTGCTGTGAGATTGCGTCCGGAGGGGGCTGGGGACTTCCCTGTGTTTGCACATCCAGGGCTATTGATTTGGGCCTCCTGTTCAATGGCTGTGGCCCAGGGGACTTGGTCTGCAGTGTGAGGCTGTGTACGGAGGGACACAGAGAGCCACGACAGTAGCTCGAAGTGGGAGCACAGGGGTTGGGGGTATGGCTAATGGCTAACAGGGCTCTAATACAGCAGAGACACGTGCCTCTCTTCTTTAGGCTCTGTGTAGTCCACAGGGTCACACTGAAATGGTCTACTCCTCATTTCAGATGATCTATGGGTTTTTGTTTTTTTTATGCCATCCCATCAGACAGTAATAAACCTGTAATGTATTGTATGTAAATGACCCACTTCACATAAGTTGAACTCTGCCTACACAGTATGCAGTCGGCTTCTGACCTGTTTCAAAGCACGTGTGGAAATAAATTGGATTCAGTCTGTCTGCTGCTTTTGTTATTCTGAGGTGATTGCCAAAGTGCAGCTAACATAATGAACATTTCCTTAGCTCACTGGCTGCTATTTGAGCCCACCCAGCCTCCTACTGGAGGACTGAAATCACATGATGCTTTTATTAAGAACAAGCCTCTTCATCTAATAACAGCTCCACTATCAAATTGGAGAAGTGCTGTCAACATCCTGAGCAATCAATGCCATCCATCCCCCACTCCCCAAGCAGCAGCCATTAACCCTTCTTGTTCCGGCATGCCTGGCCTCACTAAAATGGTGGCTGTACTCCAGACATCTTTCTATAATGGCTGCGTAGAATTACCCCCAGGCTATGCATCAACATTCAAGTAGGAGTGTGTTGTGAGGTTTGTCCGATACAGGGTTATGCAAAGAATGTCAGCTTGTTGCAGACTGAAGGTTGTCCTTTTCAAAACTGCTGCACTCAAAATGTAGTGTTTCTAGTGTGAGAGCAACTGAGAGATGATGTTGCCAACTGCTTCCCATCTAAAAACCCCCAAAAAATGATGGGATAATCTTTGGCATTTTTACAAATTTTACAGTATAATACCAAATATGCATCAGTTACATGGTGACAGCCTGACAACGTTTGAACCCCCAAACTCAAAAAACATTTCCATAGAGAGAAGTTTTTCAGGCACAGGGGAACAGTTTTTACATCAGCATTTGGACAGGTCCTTGGCGATGACCAGCTACAGCTTACTTATGGTCATCTATGTTATTCTTATCCCTGATTTGGCGCTGCGCCAGTCAGTCACGTATGGCCATAATGTGATTAGGCCACCCACCGCCTGGCCAGTAAACCTGCTAACAGCATGAGGGAGACACAGAGAGGAAACACAGGCTGCTTAAATATATGAAGGCTTCTGTTCATCCTCCACCGAGCAGATTGGATTATGATTATTTGGAGGATTATTTGAATATTATAATGTCATTTGACCTAATTGAAATTGTAGTTTACATATCTACAAAATCTAAAATCTCAACTGCAATAACAAAGGCACATTAAGAAACACACATCAATAATTTCATATCATTTAATTGTGACTTTCATCTGGCAAGCCAAGCCTTGTATGTCACTGTCATGAATGTAAGTAGGGTGTGGGAATTTCTTTTTTTCTAAAGAAGTCATTTCTGGGTGGAGTACTGGATGTGATGAAGGGGCTGAGGTGACTGATCATAAGGAGTGGTCCCAAAACATCAGTATCCACTCTAACTTGACAAAAAGCAACGTAGTGTTAACATTCCTCAGCTGACCAAGGTCCCAATTCAAGAGCCAACATGTCTATTCATGGTTAACGGCTTCCATGTTCCAATTACTGCGCTTTTTTTGAACCAGCTAGAGAAGCAGTCAGATTCTCTATGAAAGCAGTTGAACTTATTGGCTTTGTGACAGATGACACCAAAATTTACACTCCAGATCTCAGATCCAATGACAGCGAATCATTGGCAGTGTCCTGACAGTCCAATTTGTTTAGAGCCAAAAAATAAATGAGAAAAATAACAAACATTTGATTCAGTGGAACCAGTGCGATTTTAACATTTTACAATGTTATTTTCATTACTTTAGGATATTTCCAAACATATTGATATCAAGATAATTCATGGATATTTATCACATTATTAATTTTGTCTTCATCTCTCACCTCTATCCTCAACCACCAAATTTTAAAGTAAGGTCTCAGATTTGCTTTAACAGATGCTTGTAGCATCAAGTGACAGAACAGCAGTACTTTTACACTGAACAAGGATTTAAGATAGGGCCCCTGTAACGACATTAATCACACCATGAAGAAATGTATGGCAACTGTCAAAATTAACTCTAATATGTTTGATTCACTTAATCAGGGAGAGTAAAAAAAAAATTACAGAATTTCAGTATTTCTCTAAATCTGGTCCCTTATAGAACATATTTAAAGCAGAGGTGGGGATTGAGCAGGAAGCTGAAGTTTAGCACTGACTGGACAGTGTTCTGTCACTTTAGACCTTTGTTCTCTGTTGATGTCAGGAACACCTTGACCCCTGCGCTCCCATAATACAGAGTGTCCCTCAGGGAGGCATGTGTGTGTGTGTGTGTGTGTGTGTGTCTGCGTGTGTGTGTCTGCGTGTGTGTGTCTGCGTGTGGCTTGTGTATAAACACATTTGTGTTCCCCTAACAAATCCAAGGCCAGTAACCCAGCACCTACTGCTCGTTCTTTTGAAGTTACATTTTTAACTTTAGAGAAGAGCATCTGTTAAATGGATGAATTCAACCTTATAAATCACTACACAGAGTTCACAGTAGGGCTGAGTCATATGGATAAAGAACTTATATCTTGATATACTTCAGAAAAGTGCCGATATACAATACAATGTCATGAAGACTTTAACAATGTATAATATTAAAGTATCAGTATTTATTTGTAAATTAAAAAAACACAGCATACTGTATGTATGTACTGTTATCTAACTTAAACTAACAGCTAACTGTATAAATAGTATTTTAAAAAATAATAAAAATAAGACAAGTGCACACACAACATACATCTTGCTGTGAAGTATGAAAAGTAAGGTCAGTTACCTCCAATATAAGAACTCTATTTAAATAAAAGTAGTTTCTGTACATAAATAAAAATAGGTTTAACAAAAACACTGTGCAGTATAAGAAAAGATGTGCACTGTGCCACTCCGGTCTCTCCTGACAAAAACACGAACCTGTCAACAGTGTTACCTATGGTACTATACACCCATTCAGAAGGGGAACTCGCGGTTGGGACACAGATGTTTTTTGCTAAATGGTTGAGCTTTTGGAACATTGCTTCAGATGTTCCACCATCCCAGTGGATTTTCTTCATCATCTAATTTAAAAAGATGTGAGTGGGTAAACAGTTCATTGTTAGTAAGGAGGATTTTAATGCACTGCTCTGAAGTAACTGTTGAGTAACTGATCTTCTTGTACCTCTTTGCCTCTGTTGGCTCTGATGGTTTATCTGCTTCCTCATGAGGTGTTGGCATTGCTGTCAATGCTGAATCAGATGGTCGTGTTGCCTATGGAGTTATAGGAAGTGCTGTGTCAGGCTATGAGCTGCCCTGGTCAGTAAGAAGGGACTCCACCTCTGAGAGGACTCTAAACTTTACTTCTTCAATGTTGTCAGGGGCAATGTATGTACTCTTGAATCTGAGGTCACTGTCTGACAAGCTGTTTGTGTCAGGATCATCAAACTTTTCATTGATGTAATCCAGAATCGAGGACTTGATGGATTTTATAAATGTCGTGACCTCCTCCTAATGTGCCAGAATGCTGGTAATGAACAGATGCAGCACTAGTTTGATGTAGGAGATAGTAATGTACCTGATAAAGCATCATTGAACTCCTGGAGGGGAATGTAGGACCTTGTTAGTTGAGTCCAGGATCTCTACATCTCAGATGGGAACGGGATTCCATGTCTTCTTGTCAGATGCCAATGGGGGGGGGGGGGCGGCACCGCACCGCACCCCCCCCCACCCCCCGTGATCGTGGTGTGCAGGTAGATTTTCAGCTGTTGTTGTGCTGTAGCCAAGTCTCTCATATTTTTACAGCTGAATGAGAAACTACTGAAAGCCTCTTTCACACAGCTACAGCACAGTTGATTCACAGATCTGTCACACTTCTTTCTGTTGGAGTAGAGATATTTTGGAAGAGAATACAGGTGTCCATCAGATTCTGCTGTGAAACAAACCAGCACAGTTTTTTTAATCAAGGCAAAATAATAGTTTTTGCTTGAATTAATCAATTATTCAAAATGATATGTCTTATGTGCAATGAACTACTTATTACACATAAGACATTTTAGTGTATCATATTCCCAAACATTACAAATACTTTCAGACATTCAAAAGTTTTATTTGTAGGCCTACTGATAGGTTACCATGCCATGGCATGCCATTTACTGTAATCATTGAAAACTATAAAATACAATAAATGTAACTATGCAATAAAATTAAGAATGGTGTTATTATGCAGGCATTACATCTGCATCTACCTTAATTAATCACTGACTTAATACACCACCCACCTCACAACCAAGGCAAGTGTCCTAAAACAAACACACCTGCCCTATTACGTGATCAACATGTGCATGGCGGATCCTTCATCTGTGACTTCCATGTTCACTTATGCAGTCACTGAGGTGTTCTGTTGTTTTTGATGATCCCTGTTGTGACTGCAGAGTTCATTCATCTCAATGTTTGAAAAGTTGGAGGAGCACAGTGAGGGAGAGGCTGAGTAGACTGGTTATATTTTGCATTGAGAATGAACTAGCAGAGAAGTTGAGTTTAGAGCAGATTGTGGAGGACTTGTGCTCAAGAGTGACAGAGTGACGTTCACTTGAGTAATATGATATGTAATGTAATACAGCTCAATAGCACCACACACTACAACTTATCATACTGTTGAATTGACAACAGTCTAAAACAATTTCAATAAAAACTGAACATAATGACTGTACTGATACCAATGCTGATACGCCTGATAGCCTAAAGATGTTATTTAATTTAATAGCTTTATCATACATGATTATTATCACCATATAACAGTTATTGCCCCTCCCCTTTGAAATGTAACGCTTTCTCCAATGTGCTGATGGGGACCTTGTCTCTTGCCAGAATGCCACTGCAGCTGCTATTTCTTACCACCTTTTTACTATTTTTGTGATATGCTACAACTCCTGAAAACAAAGCTGCAAGTGTTACTTGATTTCTGACAGACAGAAAGCTTTTTCCTGCAGCAGAAGACGTCTGTGTTGTGATGTTTCTGTGGCATAAGTTACGAAAGACTGTACTTTGTATAGTGTTACCCCATATTCTCTACAAATAACATTTTAGTTTAATGTATCTGAGGCTTTGATTTTAAGTTTTTATTCACACAGATACATTCCCACATGTTCTGTTGTTAAAAACTGGTATAGTGGAATAACACTGGAAGATTAGCAAAGCACATTAACTTGCTAACTAGCAGAATGATGGTGTTTCCCATGAAGCTCTATGGCTCCTTGTTTGCTTACCGTCTGTAATATTACACAGTGTTGACCCCTGGGCCACTGAATAGAGAACATCCAGCGCTTATAAAAAACTGCCGAATGCAAAGTTTTTTCATGCAAGAGCAAGCATGTGAGGTTATACATGGCTGCAATCTGAATTATCTCCTGCTATAATCATTTATAATGGTTAAACGTTAACAGAAGCAGTCAAATTGTGTGCAAAGGTCTATAAGGCCTCCATATGTACCATACTGTATATTTACCTTCACATAATGATTCTGTTGTAATCTCTGTGGAATGCATAAGATACTCTAAGTTGACAGTGAATGTATTTTTGATAAGGAATGAACTGTGTAGATTAATTTTCAACAGAAGATGTCAGCTGAGAAGCTAATGTGATCAAATAATTTTGTTCTTTGAAAATAGATATAACTCACTTTTTTAGAGAATAGCACTAACTGGTAACTAAAAATGTGAACTTTGGACTTAAAATATTAGTTTTTCATACTGGAAACTTTTTGTTCTAGAAGTTTTGAATTTATCAATGTTCTGAATATGCCACTTAATTTCCACCCTTATTTTGAAAAAAAAGGTATTTTGGAGACATTTTAGTTTTAGTGTGTGAAAGAGGATCTTCGCTATTCTAAATAGCAGATATCTTATTCAGTAGTTTTCGGACATGTAACTTATATCCTTGAAATATACCATTTGCAGTGGGTTTGCAAGTTGATGGCTGATGAGAATTTGTTTAGGGAGTATGAATGTTGACAACCGTTACACGTACAGAGAGTGAGAGGGTGAAAATGACTTGCTCTCAAGGGCCTTGACAACCTTTGCCCTCCTGGCTCTCGTTTCAGGCCATGTAATTGCCACTGACCAATGGGCTCCTGGTTGAAACTAGACCCCAGGCTGCAGCCATTAACGTCCCCCACCAAACGGATCTTGTTTTGATTCCTGATGCTTTTATAGGTTTTGTCTTTAGGAGACATTCCTGGTCGGCACATACCGTGCACCCCTTTCTGCCCCTATTTTCCTTCCTTCCCGTCTTGTGGGGCCATTGCCCCGCTCCCTGCACTCACAAACATACACACAGCCATGATCAGCCTTTGCTCATGTGTGTGTGCACTTGGGCTACTGACCAGCCCACCCTCCCCTGGCCCCTCCTGACAGCCAGCTACACTCCATGAACTTGGCCACCCATCACAGCTGCGTTAAGATTGAAGGATGGGGGGCCCTTGTATCCAGCTGGGTCCGAAGACATGGGTGGGGGCAGGGCAGGCCCAGATGCAGATGGTTTAGGTCAAATGGAGATGTTTGAGGATGAAGGGGGAGGGGGGCACGGGAGCTCAGGGGCACAATAACTCCAGAGGTTACTCCTCCAACCTCTGGAAAAATGCATTCTTGGAGTTTGAGTATATATTAGTTTTCATGTGTTTGTGTTGCAGAGTGTTGGCTGTTGTGGTGAATAGCATTAAGTTGAGAGTTAAATCAGTTTTTTTAGCACAACATGAACTTCCTGACCTACAGTCAGTGTGAACCTGAAGGGCTCTTTACAGATTAAAATTAGATTAAGGCATTTTAGAAAAAATGTAGGGGTCAAAATCCTCTCGTAAGAATTGTAAATTTTCAACTTCATTAGTAGAGGAACCGGGCAACGTCCACAGATTGGTTCCAGCTTGTCATACTCTTCTGTCTGTCTCTCTCTCTTTCCATGTTTCCTGTATTTATCTCTGCTGTCATTTTCAAATAAAGGTGAAATGCCAAAAAATTATATTCAAATAAATAATAGACTGTAAACTGTATTACTTTTAAAACACTCGCAGGTAATGAGATAACGGCCACTACATTCTCGATCCCTTCTGTACATGTCGGTAATCACTTTTTGTTTGTTTACTGGCTTAATCTGTGTTATGTCCCTTGTCTGTCGTAGAATGGGAATGCAGGCTGGGCGGATGAGGCTGACAGTAGCAGAGGGAGAGGAGAAGCCTCCAGAGACTTTGCTAAGGTGAGCACTTGGAAAATGTGATCACAGGATGGCTTCAGTCATGAAACAACCAACAAGACCCCTTTGCACCAATTACATAATAACATAAATTCTTATGAAAGTCAAACTACTGGAAATTGTAAAAAGGTTAACCTTTTTAAGCATTCTCAACATGCAGATCTCTGAATATATCTCCATGGCCCTGAAACTCCAAGCCAGCTTCAAAGAACAAGCACTGACAAAGACTGACGAATGTGCCGCCTCATATTGCCTCTTCTGTTAGAAGTTACACACCACAGTTATAAGAGCCAACAGTCAGCTGGCCATTGACATGCATGTATATTCTAGTCAGAACTAGTCAGTATTTCTATTCAAAGCCCGTTCTCAAATATAGAGAAACTGCACTAAAAACTGCACGTTTCACCAGGTTGAACAGCCAGAAGGCTCCACTTTCAGGGACAATTTAACATGCTGAATGGGCCGAACAGTGCATCATGGTAGTAATAACCTTTTATTTTTTCTTGCAGTTGTATGAGCTGGACAGTGACCCCAAAAGGAAGGAGTTTTTGGATGACCTCTTCACCTTCATGCAGAAAAGAGGTAAGAGTGCTCTCAAGAAATCCACATCATACTAAGCAGCAGCTGCCTCTTCACTATGTTCATGCCACCTTCACCTGTGCTCTCCTCAGCAAAGATTTTCTTTGATTTGTCAGATCTAGCGGCATACACTTAAAATTAGAGGTTCTGTTGGGATTAATGAGAGTCTCCTGAAGAACTCATGTTGGAGTTTTGTGGAAGTAGTTCGTCAATAGGCTCATGATTGATACGTCTTTCAGACTTTATATCCTATCAACAATTTAATATATATTCTAAATTCGTATCTAGAAGGCTGTGCTTTCTTAACCCTCAAAGCATGTAGGGTGTTTTAGATTCCATAGGGAAACATTTGCATTATGAATTGCAGTGTGAGCCTAGAGCCACAGATGTGACATTGGTTGGAGTTAATTTCTCACCCTCTGCCTATGTGGAAAAAGCAAATACCACAGGACTTCCATTTCTTAAGAGTCATTTCCTGTCTCACTGTGAAGGGGGAGTTGCTGTTTTTTACAGGGCATCTGGAATTTCACTATAGATTGATTGGTGTTTGGCCTACAGCGCAAATAGTTTATTTGGTCCTACAATTGTTAGAACCCATGTAAACTGAGCAAGGATAAAAGTGCAAATTTCTTTGTGACTTCAGTCTTTCAAATGTCACTGCTTGTTCTATGGTTGTCATGTGTGCAATGTTACTGATCAACTTAAAAAAACATACTGTAACTCTCACTGGCTAAGAAATCCTTTACTAATTCCCCTCCCCAGAGTAATGGCCTTAAGGGGTCAGCAGGTGAAATCTGCCTTCGTTGATCCTGAGGTTCTGCAGTATCGGAGCCAAGAGGATCTCGCAGTGACCTAACTTATTTAGTTGGCCAACAGCCGGGGAGGCTCAGCTGACCGCGTGCTGCTTTGACACTGCCTACAAGACCCCTCTGAGCAGGGCAGCTAATGCACTTAGGCTTTTATCAGACAAATCTGTTGCCAAGCAAGTTACATGACTTGAGCAATACCTCCCAAGGTGAATCACAATGTTATTACAATGGTGCATACTTTACATTACGTTTTGGCAGGCTATGATGGGTGATAGTGGTCTGTGAGTGTGTGTGTGTGGTTCATCCTTCATTATGTTTTGTCACAGGCCATGATGGGTGATATAGTATGTATGTGAATGTGTACGTGATGCATAGTTTGTTTTGTCAGACTGTGACGGATGATGATGGCGCAGTGCATACATTTGTCTAAATGGGTCCATGTGCATTGACATGCATGTGTAGGTACTTGTATGCATGGTGTGTTCCCATTCACAAGAGCAGCAGCTTCATAGTGTCTGGTCAGATCTTAGCACCCGGAGGTCTTGTTTGGCGGGTGATGAATTAAGCCGAGTCAGAGAGAGGGAGGGACAGGATCTGTCAGGGCCCTGTTAGCATCTCTGTCCAGTGGCTGACGCTGGGAGTGGTGGTTGACCCCTTCCTCATGCTGGTCAGACAGAGAAATCCATCAAGCTGACTAAAATGCCACCTGACAGGAGATAACTGGTTGATTACAGTGCAACACGTACGTTATTTTCTCTAAATTTGCATGTACTTAAGACAGCAAAATAAGTTTACTTTAAGTGAATATTATAAACAAGTCTGTCTTTTTTTATTGTGTCACTGTTACATTTTGAAGAACATAAATGTGAAATTAATTATATCATTGCTGTTTAAAAACAAAGACAAAATTTAGTTTGTGAAAGTGTCACAACTTAAAGCAAAGGAAACAAAATACTGATTCACATGTAACAATTAAAATTTGAATATTAGAACTCGTGTCATTTACATTTTGTACAAAGGACCACTATGTAGGATTTATTGGCATCCAGCAGTGAGACTGAAGATTGCAACCAACTGAATATCCCTCCCTCACCGACCCTTTCCAGTGGCCATCAGGTAACCTATAAAGGCAAAAGGCCCTCTCCAGAGCCAGTATTTGCTTTGTCAGTTCTGGGCTACTGTAGATACATGGAAGTGCGGCCTCATTTTAAGCTGATGAAAACACAACTGATTTGTATTTTAAGGTAATTATACAATTATTAAAACTAATTACTAACTACTTACTACTACTACTACTTTTATAACTAAAAATAATTATAAATACTATATTCCATTTCTGCTAATACAGCCCCCCCCCTAAATCCTGCACACTGGTCCTTTAATTTGTTTAGCAAAATTACATTTCCAGAGTTACTTACAGTGAGTGCAACTGGTATCGGCTTGCATGGATCAAGTTCCTGTATCATCATCTGTACAAGTGACCAGTAGTGAGGGAGTGTAAAGGTCAGTGTCCGACAACAGGTCTCTCCAGAATACTCATCTATAATACACAAGTTTGAGGAAAGGGAAAAGAATATGGTGAGAAATGGAAGTAGTAATGTTAGTGCCTTTTATTTGAGTGTTTTTTTCACTTGGGGAAAATCAAAGGGGCAGCAGAAAAAGACTAGAAAATAAATAGATAAATAAATAAATAAACAGCCCTGGTGCTTCAAATATGGATGTGACAGTGATGTTGCTATTGACATTAGAGACCTAATGCAATCATTGTACAGGTGGGAAGGATATAATTTCAGCTACTCCAGAGTGAGTTCTTCACCCCTCCTTTAAGAACAATGGCACTTAGCTGACTCTTGCTCTCTCTCAAACTGTAGTCTCAATCACAGGGAACAAATTGCTTGGCAGGATTACACTTTTGCTTTTAGTGCCAAGCATATAGATGAAGAGCAAGCCTTGCGAAGCTCTTCTTGATGGTAACCTCTAATTACCTTCCATTTCACTTCGTAGATGTGAGGACATGATCATGGCACTCTTTTTAATGAATTACCATCTTGGAAGCACTTTTGATTTAATGTCATTATTATGTGGGATTTCTAAAAAGGGGAGGTTATTTGTATAGCACCTATTACAGCTACAGAAGCACAAAGTGTTTTACATCATTAAAACGGTACAAAAATTCCAAACACAAACGAGAAAATAGGTCGGTTAAAAGCAATAAGTAATAAAATGGAGTAGCTATGCAGACAAGCTAACCAAAAGCCTATCTGAAGAAAAACAGCTGCTTTATGAAGATTTCACAAGAGTCTAGAGATTCTAGATGAAGTCTAAACAGTTGAAAGAACAGTGTTACAATAATCTAAACAAGAGGAAATAAAAGCATGAATTATCATCTCCATCTCAACCATGGTCACCACAGATCTCAAGTTGGCAATGTTCCTCATTTGAAAAGAAAAAGAGCAAATAATGATAAGTCATTCCACTATAACAGCTCAGAACCTGTCCAGCATGCAGCATATATAAGAGAACAACATAGGACCTAGTACAGAACCCTGTGGGACACCCCATGACAGAGGCGCTGTTTGACATGAATTAACAGAGACTGAAAAAAAGATAGGGTCAGAACCAATCCAAGGCAGACCCCAAGATAGCTACCCACTAGTTTAGCCTGTTTAATAGAATACCATGAGCAACGGTATCAAAAACAGAGCTGAGGTCAACTAACACCAATAATGAGCATTTCCCATTGGCTGCAGCCATCATAATGTCGTTAGTTACTTTAAGAAGAGCTGTTTCTGTTGAATGCAGTTTACGAAAATCTGATTGAAAGGAGTTATACAGTCTGTGTGTTTTTAAAACCCACTATGAGCTGCATGGGAACAACTTTTTCCAGCAGTTTAGACACAAGAGGCAGCTTGGATATACTGGCACTTGTGGAGCAGAATTGACTTTTTAATAATCCAGTGTGAGGATTTGAGGAGATTGATCTAGTTTTAAAAGGGGAAACTATATCCAATACAGAGGAGCACTGTTTGTTAAACAACTGGACCAAAGTCTCCACATCATAATGTTTGACAGTACATCTGGGTCAAATAGAGCTGCAAAATTTTCAGCTGTGCTCTGGTTAATGATGTGCCTGTGAGATATATGTTTATGGAGCAGCAGATCCAAATTACTTGAAACATGAAAAAGAACACACTTATGATTGCTGAGAATGAAATCCTCCAAGCGAACACATCTATACTTAGACTATGAAAAAAACTAAGACCAGAGTTATGCCCTGCTCTGAGCATGGACCCAGAAACATTGTATAAAGTTGAAAGACTCAGATACAACCTTAGAGGTAGCATCATCAACAAGAGTGAGAGCTACCTGGACAGGATAGTCTGTATTGAGGACAGCAGTTCAGGCTGGAGGGTCTGCCCAAGCAGGCAGGGACGAGAAGGCTCAGTTTGGGGAAGACCTCCAGAGAAGTTGTTGACGGCCTTCTGCAGCATCCTACGGCTTTTGTTCCTTGTGGTAGAGTGAGGAGTTGCCCAACCAGTGCGGGCCACCGTGGAGGTTAGAGGAGTCATAGCCGGAACTGCAGTGGCATTGCCAGGATCAACAGGAGCCTCATCTGTCAGGAAGGGGAAAGGGTTAGACAGACATCTAAGCAGCTACAGAATAAACGCTGGTGATGTGGGAAAATGCCACCTTCTTCATTTGTCCTTACAAACAGAAAGCTTAAAAATAGTACCTCATGTTGCGAAGCAGGTTGTGAGGTTAAGTGAAATTCAGTGGAATCTCTGGACAGAGAGAGACAAATGGTGAAGTGCTTTTCCCACCTTGTCGTGGGGCCTCCAGGCCTTGAGAGGAAAGCAACTGCGGAAGGAAAACTTACGAGGGATTCCCATTTCCTGCCGCTGTGCTTCAAAACAGAAAGTGTGTGTGTGTGTGTGTGTGCGTGCGTGCGTGTTTGTGTGTGCGTGCGTGTGTGTGTATGTGTGTTTGTGTGTGTGTGTGTGTGTGTGCGTGCGTGCGTGCGTGTTTGTGTGTGCGTGCGTGTGTGTATGTGTGTTTGTGTGTGTGTGTGTGTGTGTTAATGGTTGAGGAATTTTAGCAGCTGTCCTAAATCCTTGCTGTGTGTAAAGGGGCCCATTGATGGGCTCTGCATCACAGAAATGGCAGAAGACTCACATACAAGCCCTCTCTACCTTTTCTGTCTTGGCTCTTATTTCTTTGCTGACTACACTTGTCATATAAGATCATTGAAGGGTCACAGTATTTTTTTTTCACCATTGACCTCTGTACTATTTGTTGCTTGTAAGAGCTCAGCCTTATTCAACTGGAAAACCTCCTGTTATTTGCAGGAGATAAAAACATCAGCTAATGGCCTGACATGCAAATGTAATGTTAATGCATGAGGCATTGGAAGAGTGTGGGTGGAGAATATTAGCCTTCATGAGTTAAACCGACATTACTGTTCATCATATCCATTACGGGTTTTGCTGTTTCACCCCCACAGGGAGCACAGAGGAAAAAAGCTTTGATGCTGGCTCGAAGCCATTAACCACCGCAAAGATTTCGATTAAGCAGATGGGTGATTGTTTGTTTTGGGTTGGGTTGACACCCAGCAACTTTCTCATTTGGAGGGGGGGGGGGTTATTGGACAGGAGGGGCAGTTGTGAAGAGGTAATCGGGGGGGGAGTAAGTGAGGCTGCGGGAGCTACGGGTGTGCAATAAAGACAAAAAAAGAAAGAGGAAGAAAATAAGAGTGATGCAGCCAACTGCCTGTCAGCGCTGTCCACTTGAGATGATTAATGGCCACAGGCTGTGATGGACAGAGGCAGAGAGAGAGACTCCTGTTCAGTGAAATCACCAGTCAAAAAGGGAGGGAGTAGCGGGGTGTAAAGACAAGTGTTTTTTCTCCTCGCACTCCAGCCAGAGAGCCTCACACGTCGCGGTCAGCAAAGGCTAGATCCATCCGAGTGTGACACTCTTAATGGGAAGTGTAGATTCAGCTTAAGAGGGACCACATGGTGTGCTATCGCTGCTTTAGAGTTATTTTAGGGGGAAATCCTTACGTATGAGATTTAGGTCTGTTAATAGTAATTAAGTGGTAAGCCGGACTTGTCTGTGTCATTAAGTTGTAGTCGTCTTGATAGTACTTATGAACAATGTGTAGAATTAGAGGAAGGAGTAGGAAGGAAGGAAGGAAGGAAGGAAGGGGAGATGGTAATGATTATAATGATTATATTTTTCTTTATCTCCACAGTCAAACCTACTATGAGTGGCTCTGCTCTAGTCAATAATTAAGCATCATATTGCCCCTTAAAAATATATTTTCTTTTATTAGAGAAAAACATTGCAGTTTAAAGTTAACTTCAGACAAGAAGACCACAGACCATTCTGAACATGATGAAAACATGATTTGTAGTGAAAACAGATTAAGAAATCTTCTGCCTCTGCCAGATTTTTTCATCCAGGTTAAGATGGATATTTTTTTCTGTATTTGTGGTGTGGGTAGAGTGGCCTCCCAGCAGGACATTGGAGGAAGTTCCCTAACTGTAACCCTGAGACCAAGAGCTCTGTCCACACCAATTACACCATGAATGGGCTCTGGGGGATCCATGTATGCATTATATTACTCCCCCGGTCAGCTTCACACTGGCCCTCGTAACAGGCGGGCCCTCTGTACAAACACCACACTACAATAGGAACATTCTCTTGCTCTTTGATATGGCCTCATTTTACTTTAGTTAACACCCCACAACTTCTGGAAAATGGCAGCACCTGGTTGGTTTAACAACAAAAAAAACGTGTGTTGAGCAACATTTGTCCATTTTTAGATAGGCAGGTGAAATGATTTTCGTTTGAGATCAACCTTTTGACCTGCTGCTTTGCCTTACAACTATTACACAATAAATATAATAGTTTTATCTGCAATTAGCCAATAAACTTATTCCAACTAGTTTCTGTAATCTGACTCAATACAGATGCAATTTCCAAGATTGATGTAGTTTTCAAGACACAACAAGCATGTTTTACACAGGGTGCACCAATAAAGTGTAGTAGGGAAATTACATTTTGTCCTCTATTGTCTTTCTTTATTTCTGTCTCTATCCCTTTCCTCCTCCTTTGCCCCCAACCCATTCTCCTCCCCCCTCTGTTTATTGTGCTACAGTTACAACCACTGAAACTTGATAACACCATGGGGGATAGGGGTGGAGGGCCGTGCTGTGGCCTGCTTGGTGAGGCCAGGGGGAGGAGGGGCTGGATTAAGGGGCCTCCTGTCCTACACGGAATGATTAATGATCTCCAAATAAGTGGAGGCCAACCTTTTTGATAGGGCAGCGCTGATGGACAGCAGACAAGGGAGTGACGGTCGCACGTCTTTATGTGTGAAAAGGGCGAAAAAAGAGAATGAAGGATGAAGAGGGCAGACATGGAAACCACAGTAGGAGACAAGGGCAGACGGGGTGCCAGGGTGACTGAGGGGAGGTTAAGGCCACGCTCTTTCATTTCCCTTTGAAATCACTTTGTCAGTGGGCTAAAACGGACCAAACTCACCAACCAGACATAAAGATAATCAGACAAACATATAAGAAAGCTAGAAGTCGTAGCAAAGGGCCCCTACTCTCAGGAAAGGGTGGGAACCCAAATGATACAGAGATTCCAACCACTGCTTTCTAATCATTGCCCCATAGCAAACTTCAACGGTTCTTATTGGACACATCCTCCCCTGCATTCATGATCAAAGATTTTATGGTTACTGTGTTGATATGTTTGAGGGCTGAGATTATCTTTGCCTTCAGTAAACTCCACCCATCAGCTGGCAAATTACAGCCCAACCTTGGAGAGCAAGCACATCTACGATGGTTGTGCTCTTCTCTTCCTTCAAAACAAAAGGAAATAGTAGTTTTCCTGATGTTTTGTGTGTGTGTGTGGGTGTGTTAAGGGATTTCAGATTAAAATCTTGCGACTTTTTTGGTTTTTGTTTTTTTCTTACCAACCAAGACTACTCTTTGTGTCTCTTCCTTTCTCTGTCTTTTCATCCCAACCCCCAATCCACACTGCTTCCTTGTTATTTCCTCTGTCATTTAGCCAGACTGTTCCACAGCCCTGGATTGCCACTGTGCTGTCCATCTTTAATTACGACCATACTGTACAGGGATTTGAGTCTCTAAGCTGCAGAGCTGGGAGATTCTTAATCACCATGCTCATAAGTAACTGAGCAGGGACAACGACAAGTGCAGGCCTCAAGCAGATTCATGCTTCCCAGCGAGGTCATCGGTCAGGGTAAAAATAACACTGGCTGCTCAGTTCATCCATGCATCTTGTTTAGTCTTCAACGGAATACATTTGCAAATACTGCGCAAAACAAATGGGGCTATTAGATACTCATCCATTTTTTGGGGAAATGTGCATGGTCCAAAAAAATTCCTGTGTGAAAGTCTTATCCAGGGCAATGGTTTAAAGAAACCGACATTTACATGATACAGTTTTTAATAAAAAAAAAATGTAGGAAGAAAATAGACAAAGGTAATAAGTAATATTGTTTTACCTTTTACCATATCCTTTTGTATAAAATTCCCTGCTCTAGCTGGAAAATTAGGCCAGTTGTACACTGCCAGACTATAGACACCCAAGCTGTTGTTTACACCCTTGGTATAAATTTCATTCATTCAACCTCTATTTAGGTGAGACATACAGGTTAAGATAGGATTAAACATTTTTCACAATCTGAAATTTTATATTTATATTTTCTTCCAAATAAAAATGTCCTATAAAATGTAAAATTTCACCGTCCTATACATAATTTCTTTGTTAAGCTGTTCCCACATGAAGCTCTCCTGTGATCAACAAATTTCCCAAACGTCTACTATCTCTGCCTATCTGCATGTCTCGCTTCTCCATCTGTGTCCTGTGTGTGCTCTTAAAGCAATGTTTCCTGGCCCCCACACCCCTGTGATGGATGGTATGAAATACATTACAGCCCCCAGAGGAGCCCTACACCAGTACAATAGCCCTGAGCTCACTTCCAGTGCCGCTCTGCAGGAGTGTTGCATAAGCCACACAGTAACGGAGATCTGAGTGCAAAGGGGCCTAATGGAAAACAAGACACTTGATTTGTGGGAAGAAATGGACGTGAAACACACAGACACTATTGCCACTTTGCCAGTGGAATTATAGTTGATGTGACTTGTTGTGTGGGATACAAGATTAGATAAAGATAATGGACATGTCATGATATATATATGTGCAAAGATGGGTGTTCATCCTCTGCAGCTAGGCCTCAAACTTGACTTTTCATGCTGTAATATGTGTTTTTTCTTAAGACAATCTATTGTTTGTAATTTAGGAATGAAATCATATTCTGCTGTTGACCTCATTTTAAGTCACTTTGCATTAAGAGCATCAGCTAAATCCCTGAAAGGTAAAGTATGACCCACTGTAATGGATTCCAAATGCCAAAAGTAATTAGCATTGATGGGAGTTAAAATTTCCAAGATGTGTGCACAACCCCCCACGATCTCTTCCCCCGTCCCAACATGTCCCTCTTTCTCAGCTTATAGAAGCTGATGTCTCCCATATTGATCGGTGGTGCTGGGCCCCAAATGGAGCTTGTCAGCTGATGGCTTTATCTGTCAATCCAGGTGTCAATTGATTGAAGCAGTTAGCTGTGTTATAAGGTTTGCTAAAAGGGAGAGGGAGCCCCTCAATGTTGCACCTGCCACTGAAGACATCACTTTCACCTACTTACACTTTAAACCAGCGATACACGCTCTGATCAGTGAACTGACACTAGCTTTGGGCCCCATTTCATTTCATTCTCATGTATGAGATAGTGTAGTTTCTGATTTTTAATTTTTCTCTTTTTACTTGTATGCTTTCCATAACCTCTCTCTTCCTTACATTGTGTATTTTTACGCATGCTCTATTAGCTGTTGGTTGTTCTTATTCATTCTAAATATCAATCTTTCCCCTGACTGTCTGTCTGTCTCTCATTTGTTTTACCTGATTTTCAAGCTACTTGAGTTTGGTTGAGAATTTACTCGTGGTGGTGGGAGGCGCAGTGTGTGACTTATGTACATGCAGTGTCTATGCAGTTTAGATAGGGAGTATAACCCAAGTTATTTTCCGTAGCCACAATTTTCAGCTGCCCCCTAAACTCCTCACATGCAAGCTATTGTTAAATGCTAGCTAGGCAGCTGCACACTGAGAAGCCTCTTGTCCCCACTCAGTCACTGCAGCACATGGTGAGGCCAAAAACTAGTCAGTTTGAAAAGAGTGAAAAAAGATGTTCTCATGTAAGATTTAAGTCGAAACCAAGTGATTTTATTTACCTGGGTGGGCAGCCCAAGTAGAGCCCATGTTTGGGAAATGCTGCAGTTGATGCCAAAGCCCCTCTCTCTATTATGTGCACAACATACCATTGTCATGTTACTGTGACATATACATTCTTGACATTTCTGCAAAGATCAGAGATAGCTGTTTACGAGGGCAAACAGTTGGTTTACTTTTCTCTCACTTGATATTCCAGGCAGATGTAAATATAGAGCATAGCGGTCATCCACTATATTTGACCACGCTGTAAAGTTTTGAATTGTGTTGAAAAAACACACTGACATGATATGCTCTATCAGAGCATGTTTTCTTGTTGAGGGTTTAATATATTGTGTTTAATAGCTGATACAACAGACCTAAAAACATCATAGACTTTATTGTTCACACACTAGACTGTTTTTAATAAAAAATACGTGGGAAGTTTTGATGACTGTATACCTTTTACTGTTTCCATGCTTGTTCTTGAGTGCAACTTGTGGATAGAAAACAACTTTTAACAACTATTGACCTTTTTCCAAACTGACTGTAACTCACAATACAGGCCTGTATCATCAGTGTTTAACACTGCTGCATACATCAACAAAGATTTTACCTCACCCTCTTCAACAACCACACTGTCAATCTCCTCTAGCCGTCACCTGCTCTTTGCCCTCATATCTTGTATAAATTGAATTTTGCCAAAATGTATTTTCAGTCAAATTACATTTACAATTTGGATCTTTAAAGCCACAAGAAACAAGTATAGGGGATGTATTTCACGATAGATTTATTTATACCCAAGGTTTATATTCAACCATAATACTTCTAGAGTAATTACCGACTTTACACAGTGTTTAGGAAAAGTTCTTATGCAACTGTTTTTGTTTGTACTTAGCAGAATAAGTAAAACTCAGGTTTTGTGAGGGAAAATGTTCATATGCTGAAATCATGGCTCAAGCATGATCAGCGCTACAGGCTTCACTTGAGGTGAAGCTTTCAAATCAATCCCTCACAGTACATCTGTGCAATGCAATAGAGATTTTATTGTCTGAGTTATTTATTTAGTTTATCTAGTGTGAGGAATGCTGCTCTCACAATAACATACTCAAAGCTCTCTGGCAAGTTCATCAGCCACCTGCACAATTTCATTGATCAACAAGATGTTTATGGATGAGAGACATTTCCAGATGGTGGTTGGTTACCTTCAAATGTGGCTGCTGGATGGAGTAACTCAACCATATATATTACAAGGAGAAAGGGCCTGAAGCTCTAATGGATGGATAAACAGATACACATTGTATCTGACACATACACTGAGTCAGTATTTTGTCTGTCAGTATCATGAACAAAACAGAGGGAAGTATATTTCACCTGTTTAGCAAACATCTATCAGATCTCCTTCAACCATTAGAGGTCAATCCATTGCTTATATTATGTCCATCACATAATTTTCTATGAATTTCCATCACAGAATTGCAGAACTTCTCGCTTGCTCTAGGGAAAAACAACTGAGCTCCACGTCTAATGAAATGATTGTATGCAACAATTTGTAAATTATAATGTGCTGTATTCATGTAAAGTGACCCATTTTTATTAATATGAACAGACATCTGGGGAAAAGACCAGCATATTCCCTGTCTGGTCTACGTTTCTCAGATGTCACAGATTTCTCTTTTCTGTGATCCTTAAGAAATTGAAAGACCCTGAATAACCATGCAGCACAAGAGATATCAACCACCTTTCCATGCACCCATCCATCCATCAGTTCATTCATCCATCTCTGTTGGCTCTATATCAGCCAGTGATGACTGGGGTCTAGTCAGTTGATCTGCTGGGTCTCTGGGGATAGAGGGGACTTGGGTTACAGTTGGAGAGGCCATCTCACTTTTCGCGCCATCCAACCTTTTCAATCCCCCTCCCCCTCTATTTCACCAGGTGACCCATCTTCATGACCCACAGAGAAGGAGTCATGTTTCTTTCTCTTTTTCTGTCTGTTTGTCTCTCTATTTAATTTCCGAGATGCCTTACTGTTGACTGTTAAGGCCAAAACAGTTAGCACTAATTTCAACATCGTATAAGAATGCATCGGGCTTGTCAATGCAGAGATTTATTGCAAAATTGCACCTGACAAACTTCAAATCATGTAATTAAAGCGCTATTAGTGTCATTATTCATGTGGTTACCGCAGAGTGTGAATAGCACCCGATGAGATTTACAGCTTTTGGCTGTTGTTTGGAGCCTTGCCAGTTTTGTAGTGTTTTACACCACAGGCTAAGGCAGTTGACAGTGAACAGAAGACAGCTCCTTGAATATACTGGATGCCTGCTCGCTGTAATAATTCTTACTAAGAAGCTACTCTCACTGTTCCCTGAGTAAATATAGGTTCAAGTGACTTATCCATCATTGAATGTTTGCTTTTTTTCCCCTTTAGTATTTGTTCTTTTTATTGAGATGGGAGGAAGAGACAACCTAGAATTACAAGCTGAATCCGAAATGTTCAGTGAAGGTGGCACTCCAAACTAGTTTTTCTCTTATAAAGATTTATTCTTCATCTAATAAATAAAGGGATACATAAGTGTGCTCATGTGAAAAAGCTCCCAGTGTTAATGAACTGATCAGACATTTTTACAGCTGCTTTGTCGTTTCTTTGCACAGATGAAGAATACACAGGACTGTTTTTTAAATCCCTTTTGTGAACTGTTGTTGGTATAGTCACATCATACCACTTCGTATTGTTGTAGGACATTGTCTTTATGTCTCTGTAGGTGATAGATGTGGCTTTACTGGAGCCAGTGTTATGTTTTTTGTAGGATGTCTTTGATTTTTTAGTTTAAACTCACAAGCCGAGAGAAAGACTCTTGTTTTGCTTGTTTATCACATTATGGTTAAGTATAGTTGTCAGAAGCTAAGTCATTATTTCTTTCTCTTTCCTGTCTTGCTTCTCTCCCTTTGTTTGTCTCTCTGTCTTTCTCCCTCTGTCAATTCGCATTAATTGCACTTTATTGACATGACAGAAATGAAACCTACGCAGGTAGCCAACGCTACAGAGCATATCGACCGACATATTATAGACTTTATTAGACGACTGTTATAGCTTTCCTATCTCTCAGCGTATACCTACCAGCTGGGGCTTTAGCTTCATGCTTGGAATAGCAATGTATCTATAGTGTAACGTTACATTTAACTTCCCTTACGAGGAGGGTACATATCTTAACACTTGATATGAATTGGTCCGTCAGGCGAGTGGTCGTTCTGCCTGGACTAAAGATAGCAAATTCCATACACTCAAGGCTTTTTTACCTTTTATGTCCCTGGCCATGCATTAAAAATAAAACAAACATGCCCCAGCGTACAGCAGGGTCCTGACAATATGCTGCCCCAACGTACGAACTTATAAACTAAACAGCCAGGGGCTGCCCGACATAACGTAAACTTCCAGCATGTGGAGCCCAGACACTCGTCTCTCCTGTCAGTGTCTCTCTGTCCCGTGCTATTGAAGGGTTTGGGCTGTTCTGTATTGATAAATTAAGCCATTTTAAAAAAAAATTATGGATGCAGGGTGACAGACTTAAAATACTTTAGGGTATATATATATATATGAACAAAAATTATTTATCTTTCTAAAGGTTGCTAAAATAAAAAAATAATATTATAATTATAAGAAGTAATAAGTATTTTTACACAAAAAACATCCTCATTACCTGAACATGTTAAGTAGGAATTAATAAATTCCGAATTGCAGCATTTAAGTAAGTTCAAAATACCAGCAGCAACATTCAGTGGAGCAGTTTATTCCATCAAATAATTAATCTTGACACATTTTAATGCAGAAGGTGTTGTTGACAGCTGATGGTTTGTACAGTACTTTTGAATGAGTGTTTCTTTCTAACAGTTGGTCCAATAATAATTCTTAAAATGAACTGAGGAAATTGTCTGAAGTCCAGAGAGGGAGATGTAGTCCTGGTATGGTCTGTCTGGTGTGTAGATATGGAGGTAGGGGTAGGGAGGAGGAAGGTGTGGGTGGGTGGGTGGCTGAGCTGTGGGTGCTCTGAAAGGACTCAGACACTGCCATGAGGCCAGGGGCTGTTTGTGTTGGCTGACACCTTCCTTACAGCAGTAATCCAGTCTTTCTCCAGCTGGCTAGCTACTACACCTCCCCCTTCCTTTTTTTCCATCCTTCCTTCCCTCCCTCCTAGAGGCAGCAAAAAGTATCTCTCCCTTCATGCCTTTTTTTCCTTACATTTTAGATTTTTTTTCTTTTTATCTCTGCCTATTTCTCTTTTCTTTTCTCCTCCCTGTTCTGTCTGTTTTTCTCTCATTCATGTCACTAATCTGAGCCCAAAAAATCAGAATAATCCAATTGAATTATCCTCAAATTGATCACCATAATTAAAGCAACCAAAAGACAATGAGATGATGTGGCGTTTCCTTCTCTCCGTCCTCTTTTTCCTGTCTTTCTTCACTGTAGATGGTGGTTGAAACCTCACACCAGCCAATGCTCATTCGGTAAAGAATTCATTTCCTGTGTGTTGTCCGCTGGAAGGCTGTCACTCTGTCACTTAATTATTTAAAAAAAATGCCCATCATGTGAAGTCAGCGATATTTAATTTACCACTACTGGCGTCAGGGGCACCCAATTGATTTATTATAGAGACCCTTTAATGCGAACAGCTGTTTCCTGCTAAAAATAGGTCAGGGGTCACATAAAATGACCTTGTTCCCCCATTTTTTTCCCCCTTTTGTCCTCGCTTTGAGATAGAAAGATGAGGCTGTAATGCAAGTTGGGAAATGTTAAATTATGATTGAGATAGACACTTTATCTGTAACAGTCTGATTTGCTCAGTTCATGGGGACAGTATCTAATAAATATTTTCAGCCTCTGAAATGATGAATAAAAGGCTTTTTAGTTGATTACATATTTGTTTTCATGAACATGTATTGTTATCGTTCTGCTGTGTGCCATGCTGGAGATTTATTTTCCCATTGTTTAAATGCTGTAAATGATTTCTACCCTTCTGGGAAATCATCTTGGACATGAAATTTATCAAATATAAAGGTAATTGATTAAATACGGAAAATATCAGCTGTATCCTCTAATATCAAATTCTCTCCAAAATTATTATCCCCAGAGGGCTTGTATTTGTCAAACGTTAGATTGGAAGTATGTCTTTCAGTTTTTTTGAGCTGTCTTTTTCAGTCACACTCATTGCCCTTTTTCTCCTCTGTCAGACTCTGTATCTATATCTCTTATCATTTGAAGTCTAGCCGTTTGAAGGCTAGCCGTGTGGCTCTTGTGTTCACAGTGGAAGTTGGAGGAAGGACTTAGGGAGTGGTTCAGGGGGCCTCAGCCACGGCACTTCCCACCAGAGCGACCTCTGACCCCTGGTGCCATTAATCACTAGGCTCCTGATGGCCCTGTCCCTGGGGGAAAATCAGTCCGGGGCAAAGGATGATGGGAGGTGAAGCCTGCAGCCAATTACAGATTGGCTCAGAGCAGCCGAGTGGACAAATCACGGCTTTACAGAGAAATGAAATACCCAATAGTTGCCTACTTGAGGCCTGCATGACCTAACGCCATGAAGAGGTCTCATATCACAGACGACCATGTTGTCTCTCTAAAGAAAAGTAAGCAAAAATATAATAACAGCAGAATAGAGTGCTTAAAATGGCACTGTTAGGCAGAGGAGTTGTGCTGCTATGATCAAAAGAGATGTTTGGGACTGGTCTAATTAAGCCTGTTAGAGCTAAATGTCTCCAGGGTTGGAAACGGAGCAGATGTTGGACACCAAAGGCAGGCGGCACATTGATTCGCTCAAATTAGGAAACTCTCTGCCCCAGTAACTGCCCAAGTGTTGGTAATGTGATTTTTGTCAATTATAGCGAAAGGTGCTTTCCCAGCGCTTTCATATGTGGTGGAGCCATGTTGAAATTTGAAACCTGGTTGATGTCATGTGTTGAGTAATTAATGCTTTTTTAGGTTTCAAAACCACCTCTGGTCCACTAAAGATATAGATAGCAATTTGGTTTCCTCTCAAACACACACATACACACTACACTCTCTGCTCTCCTGTCTGAAATTTGTAATGTTGTGCTGTGAAAATAGCTCCTTGTAAATCTGTTGAATCTGATGTTGACTTGACAGGAGATGCTGATAAAGAGGTGAATAAAAGCATAGGCATGAATTAAAGCCTAACTAACTGCTGGCCTGTCACTTTGGGGCCAGTGCTGTTGTGTCTCATTTGTTGTGCTCTCATTGTTCATGGCCAGGCCAGTATGAAAACATGGCTTCCTGCTGACCTGCAGTTTAATTCACACATCAATAACCCCTGGCTGATCTCTGACCCCTCTAGTTGTACTAATTGTTTGATGCAGGATTGATGTCCAACGTTGCATTAAATAACTGACGAGGCGCTGGCAGCAAAGCATTCCTGGTGCTCTGCTGCACCGCCGGTTCTGGAAATGTTGCTGCTGCCCAGAGATGTAGTGGAAGGTCAGCCATCTACAAACGGTTTATCCACGTCACAATGCAATCTTCTTTTCAGTCTGACAGGACTGTGATAACCAAAACCCTAAAGGGATGGACTTTTTAAAAACGTATTAAATAATTGCCTATTTTCCTATTATACTATTAAATTACCAGTAATTAATTTAAAGATCTATATACAGTTAACTTGGTGGCAACTGATTTTGAAAAGGTGTATCAATACAGGTTTAGGATTTCTTTCTAAAATTAAATAACTCAAATTTGAAAATAGCTACTACCTACTGCTAAAAGTAAAAACAATTGATATGCGTTTGGAAGGATTGTGGCTAATTTAACATATTGGATAATTAAATGATACAGGCCTGACCTTTATATTTACATTAAATACTATAACATTGTACCTCTCGCTCTGCACATACCTAATCCAAATAATTGGTTAATGAAGCTAGCATCTTGGCAACAGCCCACTTGTTTTGCCAATTGTTAATTGGCTCTGGAGATAAGATGGCTGATTTCTGAGAACAGTGTTTTATGCAGCTTTAACAAGCTGAACAATATTAACCACATACTGTGGTGCTGTGGTTATGTTTATTTTACAGGGTGAGAGGACGCTTTCCAGGTCTTTTTAGAGGGTTGTATTTTTGCTCCAAATATGCATTTTTAATTTAATGCAACATCTACTTTCTACTTTTACTGCTTCATTAGTTACACCACTACCAGGATGTTGTATTAGATTGCATTAGATTTTACACATGTACCTAATAAACTGGTTAAACTGTACATATTTTATTCCTGCATGTAATTTCAGTTTCTGTATTGTCCTGGCTGCCTATAAGTCTTTGCTGGTCTGTGTTTGAAAGACCCTTGCAACAGGTGTCTATCTTCAACCCCTAACTCTTAACTTACATCCCATTGCTGCAAGGTTAACATACAGAATGAAGAAACTGTGGCACTAAAAAAGGATTGCTTAATATTGCAGGGCCACCAGCTATCGCAGCCACTATATAGAGAACCTCTGTTCCATAGTGACATGTATATTAACAGATTGTAAGCTTTTATTCCTAACTCATTTCTTTTCATTCTCATTGTGTATGAACACAGGACCACTTTTTGTCTGCTGTATTTCTAGATGAAAAACAGAGTGGGTTTTCAGTAGATAAAAGTTAAGTTCCTAAACCACCGACATTACATTCAATATTAAGTAGTGCACCAAACGATCCATAGTGCCCGACAGTGATGCCACACCTTCCTGATCTACCCACTTATGCAGGTCCATGTGTTCACCCCTTGCACATGGCTTAAAGACATGTTGCTAATTTAAGAAAATGAATCAGGGCTAATCTTCATGGCCTGATCACACTGCTATTTTGCAAAGTCATTAATGAGTCCAATTCCAGGTTAAGAGCAGCCTGTGGAAGGGTTGAAGGATTGGCTGGCATTAACTGTGAGGGCAAATCTGTATGACTCCCCTGTGCTGGGCGCGGCAGCACTAACAGCAGAGGGGTGTGGATTTACTCAGTACAATCCTCTAAATGAGCTTCATTATACTGGCCTATCCAGGAGCCCCCCACCCACCGCTGCCCATGGATTAGCAGGTTGTCGCAACCCCCAGTCCCCTCCTCCCACTCCATGCTTACACTGTTGCACATTGCACTTTTTGATTCTGTTGCATACGCTGAACCACCCCCTCCTCCTCCCTCCTCGCTGCCCCCACACACACACACACACACACACACACACACACACACACACACACACACACACACACACACACACACACACACACACACGCTCCCTGCAAGCTTCACTGCAGATAAGCTGTTGACAAGATTAATGCATCTGTATCAAAAGTCTAGAGCCGCTTTGCTTTGTGTTGTTTGCGAATCCCCTTTTCCAGGTCAAGCCAGATTGCCTTAACTGGGCTAATATGTTTTCAAGCCAAATTTAACAGGCATCCAGGCAACAGGCCCGCCACCCTTGACTAACAAGCATCCTGACAGCACTTAGATCAGTATCTAGAGATCACAAAATGATCCTGGGTGTTTCAGCCTTGATTGGTGGATGAATTAATGGGTAGTGAAAAATTAATCTCACTTTGTCCTTTTCACTGTAGCAGCTTTAAATGTATTTTCTGTGTCAGGTGCCAATTTGTATCTCCAGGGATCCTAAAGGAGTTTTAAATCAAAACGCAACTGGACTTGATTATTTGTCTGGGAAGACGTTTCACCTCTCATCCAAGAGGCTTCATCAGTTCGTGTACGCATCTGACCAGGCTGGATAGATCAGTCCCAGCCTGGTCAGATGCGTACATGAACTGATGAAGCCTCTTGGATGAGAGGTGAAACGTCTTCCCAGACAAATAATCAAGTCCAGTTGCGTTTTGATTTAAAACTCCTTTAGGATACCATGACCTGGACAAATGAGAATATGCACAGGCTGATCTCCAGGGATGCACATGAGAGAAATTGTCAGCATTATGGTTTCCATTCCTGTTGAGACTGACCATGTTAAAAATGCATGCACGAATGCGTCTTGGAATAAAGTCATCCACCATAAAGCATCTGTTGTGCGTCAGTAAGCTATTACAGTTCAGATGTATGATTTATACTGTACTGATTGATTTTATGATTTTTCCCTCTCCTCCACAGGAACCCCTGTCAATCGTATCCCCATCATGGCCAAGCAAGTCCTGGATCTGTACATGCTGTACAAGCTGGTGACAGAGAAGGGAGGTCTGGTTGAGGTCATCAACAAGAAGATCTGGAGAGAAATCACAAAGGGACTCAACCTGCCTACTTCTATCACCAGTGCAGCTTTCACCCTGCGCACACAGTAAGTCTTTGTGTCTCTGTGTCACAAAACAACCAACAAAATGCATTTCATTGGCTGTAGTAGCTATAAATTGACTGGATACACCCAGATACCCAGTCTTTCTAATGTTAATCTTATATAAACTATAATTTGATTCACTTGAACTAAAAAAAGACTCAAGTGTGTGACTTCTCAACTGGAAACAAGCACCTCCCTCATGCCACGGGTATGTGTGTGTGGGGTTAGAGCATGTGGATTTCTGTGTGTGTGTGTGTGTGTGTGTGTGTGTGTGTGTGTGTGTGTGTGTTGGGGTTGGTATCAGTACGGTTGTCAATATTAACCGTGCCTGTGTGTTTATACACATGCCAGTTTGTTTCCTCCACCAAGCCACCTTCCCTCTTCCTATTCAATCCCTCCATCCATTACATCACACATAGAGCCCATTGATTCCCATAGATTTATTGATGTGATTTGGGTCAGAGTTCACAGTGACTAAGGTGGGGTTTGACTGACAGCTTATACGCCGAGCCTTGACTAAAACCTGCTCGCTCTCTTGATGGAAACCCTTCAGTAGATGTAGCACCTCTCTATTCTGTCCACTAGTAGGATGCCCTAATGAACCTTTATGTATTTTTAATGTCGGTGGGCTGTTGTTTGGCGTTGCTTTGCAAGCTCTATCTAATGGACGCTGCTGCTCTTAGCTTCTTATTGATCCTCTGTGTTACTGTTCCACCATTATGCAGTCAGCGTGCATAATACTGGATGTTCATTTTACCGTATGTTCTGATAGGATAGAAAACATACCAGAGGTGTGACTGTGCATACTTGTAGAGCTGCAATGATGTCATCCAAGTATAGTCAGCATGCAAAACATGTTTTGCACAATTTTCATACCAGTTGTCTTGTTAAATGTCTGGAAATAGCTTTCTGGAGTAACCTGATTTTGTAGAGACCCGGTCTCTATAATCAGTGTAGGGGATTAGAGAAACACAGTCAACATAACACATGTACATTTCTGTCAGAAATGTTAATTAAAAATAATGTTTCCTGTCTGGCCAGATGACTATGCAAAGTAAATCCAAACACTGACTAAAAGTACTGAAACTGAAATAAGGTATAGATATTGTAGCTTTCCAAACTACACAAATTAGTTTGTGTGTATTGGCCAAATTTAAACAACCAGCAGCTACTTTATCACTACTATCTTATAAAATTCCTTATGGGCATCTAAATGTAGTAACTGCTCTGTAGGAAAAAACTTTTTTAAGGCAGAGGAAGAAACTTGGATTTAAACCAAGCCAGTATAATCTACTTATAGTATGTAGTGCTGTATGTTAAAGTTCTCATTTTAAAATTGATTTAGATACAAGTGGTTGTGGTTGCTTGTTGTAGTCATTTGAACCGGATTTGTAATGATAATGCCTCCACCAGCCATGTGGATGTTTCTGTGGTGATCTGATGTATTGCCTTGGGTATGTGTGCTTTGCTCTTCAGGTACATGAAATACCTTTACCCATATGAGTGCGAGAGGAAAGGCCTCAGCTCTCCAGGTGAGCTCCAGGCTGCCATCGACAGTAACCGACGCGAGGGTCGTCGTCCAAGCTACAGCAGCAGCCTCTTCCGCTTCTCTCCTTCTCCCAGCACAGCCCCACACATCCTCTCACCTCCCAAGATGCATCTTTCAGCTCTGGGGGCTGGGACCTCGGGGGCCCTCAATGGTCTGCAGGCCTCACCAGGACCCTCTCTGAAGAAAGGTAGGCATCTACAAGCTGTGCAGGTTAATTTTGGCATGTGGTAACCTTTGTTTATTCATAAATAAAAGTGTGTGGAAAATAAGTTTACGATAAGTGGGGTTAACGTTCTAAAACAGACCTGCCTGCAAGTGTAAGCAAACAGGCCGCTCTTAGAGGGGACTTTGACGGGTGAAGAAGAGTGTTACTGGTGGGAACAAGCAAAATGCTCAGAAGCCTTTCTCTGGGTGGATGAAGGTTATATTAAACTGGGCAAATGTTTACCTTAAACACTGTAACCTCCTTATAGTGGTTGGTATAGACTGGGGCGTTCTGGGCACAGATGTGCATATGTGATTATTTATAGAGAAATACTGCCCTCTGTCGTTATTTAGAAAAGCTACATCTAGTCACAGCTGTGGATAAACACATGACTGTATCACAGTACTTATAGATCAGGTTATGGTTTACATTATTGAAGGAGGCTTTTTTTTTAGTATCAACAGCATTTGAAAGACATTATATACTGGCCTTGACAGTAGACCAAAAACTGTTTTCATCAGAGCACCTTACTCCTGTTTTGACACGTGTGTGACTGTGCATACATGCAAGTTTACTGGTATGAGTGTGCATGCAGGAATGTTGGTATGAGAGTGTGCTGTTGGATTTGTGCATTACGTTCACCTTCCGTCCCTCCACAATATCTCACTGTCAGTGTGTGTGTGTGTTTTTAGTGTTTTTATTTGACTTTGTGAGTGCGAGTGTGCATGCCTGCATATGTGTGTGTAGTCCATCCAGGTGTTTAAGAGACCGTGTGTGAACCAGTCTCGCCCCAGGCTGCTTAGAGCCCTCACCTTTACTACTGATTAATAACATGGTTCCCGCGCCGGGGGGGCCTTTTATGAACTTTGAAGCCTTCAGTCCACATCAGTAGGATCCTGTTGATAACTGTCATTACACTGCTGTCTTATCTGATGTCACTTTGACTTGGCTGGAATGTGACTCTGCCCTGGACCCCGACAATATCCACAGTTTGACTTGTGTGGGGAATTTTACCTTCCATTTACTGAGTAAAGAAAAGAGTAATTTTAATAAATGCAGAGAACAGTGGCGGAGCCAGGGGAGGCCTGAGGTGGCTGTGGCTCCCTAAACGGTGAAGCTAAAATGTAGTAGATGAAAGTAAGAACAGGATCAAAGCAGAGCAGAAGTTCAGATATAGATCTACAAAAGTAGTGAAAGCTGCTAATAATGAAATAAAGAAATAATAAAAGAAAAAATAGAATTGCATTTTCTTTCTTGTTACCTTCACATCCACAAACTACTTCTGTCCATCGCCATACCACATGGCACTGAACAAGACTCTAATTTTCTGTGCCTTTTTTTTTCCATAGACCAACTAACCAATTAAAACTTTATTGACTAGGACTCTTTTCATTGATTAGCGTTTGATTAACCTGTTGGACGGCAAACCTATTCTATACCCTCTTATCCTTTTCAGTGTTGTCTAGGCTTTCCTGGCTCATAATGGGCGAGAGGGTATGCCCAGGTCAGGTCACAGATCTATCAGCGGTATGAAGATAGGTGATAGCTGGGTGCAACGCTATCACCGAGCTGACACATAGACAACCATTCAAATTCACTCTGTAGATCCCTAATTTACATTTTCAGTCTATGCAGATGGACTAATGGATCCATTCATAAAATGAACCCTCCATCTCTCTCTTCCAGATGACCTGACCCCCTCCATCATGGCAGCAAGACCCTCCATGGCCCTGGCTCTGGGTCATCAGCAGGTTGCCGGTTTGGCAAGAGCCGCCACGCTGGAGCAGCTGAGGGAAAAGCTGGAGACAGGCGGAGGAGAGGGGCCGGAGAGGAAGATGGCCCGCCTGGCAGAAGAGCAGCAGCGCCTGATGCAGCAGGCTTTCCAGCACAACCTGCTGGCTATGGCTTCTCAAATGCCTATGAATCTGCGCCTGGGAGCCCCCGCCATCACCACCAGAGGTCAGTGCTGCCAAATTTGTCAAGATACTCTTTAATAAACCTGGCAGTTGTGAAACAACATTCAGATTACTAAACAACAAGGCACTTCTGATGTTCAGTTGCGTTTTTCCAGAAAACTGAGTGAACATTGCAGCTGTCTGTCACAGTAACATCCAGTAGATATTTAATAATCCTAGAAAAAAACTGTAACTGACAGTGACTCTGATCAACAAGAAAATGTTAATGTCAACATTAAAACAAACAAATCTGTCTAAATCTACCCCTTGAAAGTATTTAGTTCATCTCAGTAGTATTCCTAAACTCAGCAGATAAACACATTTAAATGTATTAATGTTGAGATTTTTTTAAATATGTCATGTGAATACACAAAAAATCATCAGCGCTCTGTCATTTCTGTCTCTTCAGATGAGAAGCAGCAGGACATGTCTCTGAGCATCTCAACTAATGGAAATGCCAGCATCACTGTCTCAGTAGAGGTTAATGGCACAATCTACTCAGGTGTGTATGGAGTGGGTTTTATCAAGTGTTAATGTGGTAAATTCTTATTAGGATTTATGACCTGCATCATCTGTGAACTGTTTTTTCAGTTCATTTTCAGCACCTAAAATGTAATGTTCGCAGTTGTAATGGTCAAAGCACTGTGTTGATCTTTATGTAATGATATCTCCTGTTTTCCTACAGGAACCCTGTTTGCCCACAAGTCTGGTGGGGCCCCGGGGCCTGCTGTGTCGGCTGCCGCTGCTTCAGCTTCCCCCGCTGGAACCAGCACTAGCTTTGGCTTTTCTGTACCCCCGGCTCAGACCCTCAGCCCCACGTCCTCCTCCTCCTCAAAGGGTCCTGGTTCGGCTGAGCCAACCCCCAGTGGGTCACCCTAACTCAAGCTGCCCTTTGTACCTCCTCCCCAGGCCTCTCTTCCACCGGGAGACCCCGCATGAATATACAGTACAATGAGAAACCGATAAGAATAACAAACTGTTGCACAACAAATACCTCATCAACCCTGTCAACCTCTTGGCTGTCCAATCATGAACACAGAGCCTGAGAATATTGTATGACATCACGTGCCCAAACGCACAGCTATGCATTTTATTCAACACACACACACACACACACACACACACACACTCACTACACGACAAACACACACAATCATGCATACACAGACACACACTTGTTAATTCTAATGTACATGCTAAACACAATCAGCTCAGCCAAAACCCACTGACAGGTGTAGTCACAACTGAACTTGAAAAGTTTTATCTTAGGACTTTTGTTTGTTTGTTGCCATTTTGTTGTCTTTTTGATTTTGTGTTTTAGAATGATTTTTTGTGTTTTTAGTTTTTCTCTTTTTACATACCTCAAATCAAGTAACCTGCAGTGGTGTCTTTACCTCAGGAGCTGTAGTATATTTAACCTGAATCAACTTTATTTTTGTATTCTTTTTGACCTAGTTGCAATCAGGGGAAGTCGAGTAACTCACCAGTGGAACCTCGCGTACAGAGCACCCACCTCACAGTGACAGGCCTCCAACCTGGGCTGCTCAGGTTTCTTTAACATGCTGTAGCCCCTCGCTGAACTCAAACTGGTGAATGATCAGATGCTGTAGATCAGCACATTAAATACCTCATTTCATAAATCCGCCCTCAGTCCATTATAGAAAGGCTGGAAGTACAAACCTAAATTTCACCCTCTCGCAGGTCCGCACATGCTGTCTTTAAATAAATAGCGCACAAAGTTGGGGGGGGGGGCAGCAACTCGTATTTAACTACAACGAGCCTAGCAGACCCTGAGCTCATTTCTCCACCCGGCTCCTATCTATGTTACAGAGTGGTAGTACCGAGGCATTCTTAGCTGCTGCTACAGAGTCAGGTTTGAGTTTGTTTTCCCTCATTTTGTTTGTGCATCCTCCCTCCAGCCACAGAGCTGAATGTTAGTCTGACGGCGGCGGCATCCACGCACTGTTCTCAGACCTCACACCAGCCTCTCTGCTCTGGAGGGCATCCCTCTCTCAGGAAACAATGTGACCCTAACTGCAAGGAATCACTGTTAATTTAAAGAAAGAAAAAAAAAAAAAGGATTCATACCTGAAGAATGCACAAGTCTACATGACTGTTTCAAGAATACCTCATCAGACTCTCTCAAAAGGAGAGTTACACTACATACCTCATATGGCTGCAAAGCCACCAAGACTTGACGCCCCCAACCCTGTGATGGAATTGGAACCTGAACTGAAACTGCGTAAATGTACTGACACACTGCTGGTGGTTTTGGGGACAAACAGAACTGGGATGGGCTTGCTATCTCTCTCCTCCTGTATTTACTTGTAGAACTTGTTTTATGCTTGCTTCTGTTTTCTTCCTTTATTTTTTATTTTTTTGGGTTCCTCAAGTGTTGTCTGAGAAGAGTGATATATCTGCATCTTTTTCAGGGAAGAGGAAAAAGAATATAGTTAGTTCCTCACTGACACGTGTAGATTTGTAGGATTGTCAACAGGTTTCAAGGGGTCAGGAAATTATCCTTCAGTTTGACTGCGGACTTCTACTATCACAGTAATCATCTTCTTTCACGACAGCGGCAAAGTGATATGCATGTGTACAATCATGTGACCAGTGTTTGAATACCATAGTCCTCTGGTTCATATTAGACTCTGGTTATTGCACAGCTAGATACCAAAGACTATCCCAGTCGCTCCTCTAAGAATGATCCCTCTTCAATCCTGCTCACACCGGCTGTGGCAGTTCAAGATCTATTTTGGACTGGAAAAAATGTTGCATCTGATCTCACTTGATCCGATTTTGAGTTTTCTTCTCAAGCAAGTAAAATATCTTTAGGGTGATGTGAGGTAAATTCCTTTGCTTCACGTTTTAATGATAACATATGATAACAATGGAAATAAGTCTCAAAATCTGATTTTGTGACATTTACAGATGGATGTTTTTAATGGCTATTAGCAGATATTTAAGTGTTATTATCCACAACAGTTACCACATGCTGTTGCTTCTCTGAGCTGTCTCCCTAATTTAATCCCACCTACTGTGGACATAGACCGTCTCAGCCAATGACAATGGACAGAGGCCCATGAGTCTAATAATTAAAAGACCTACTTCCTGATAATCCAGAAACATCCCTTCAATTATGAGGTCTTTTTCTCCATTTAAAGTAAAATCTTAGCATCTTTGAAAAAACATAAAGGATCAAAATGAATTTTCTAGTTTTATCTGTGTTGAATGTGAGGCATTTTAACTGTTTAGAAACCTCTTTAAGCCCAGTGTGATCTGAGGTGGGCAGCCTTGTTGCTTTTTATTAGACTGTATTTTAGCCATTACGTGTCAGGTTTTGCAGTGCAGATCACAGTTGAGGGTTTGAGGGGTTTTGAGGGTGGAGCTTTATGTCCTTGTGGTGTACCCTTCAAAACCCTGTATGACACATAACTGTATTTTATAAAGGTGAAAATTGTAGAAGCTGCCTTAAAAGTAGTTGCTGGTGAGATCCGGCCAGTGGAGGTTTCACTCCTCCACTGGTTGGGAAAATGTCTTTCTCTTCGAGCTTAATCCATTGGAGAGTAATCACTTTTTTTTTTTTTTTTTTTTTTTCTTTTTCAAGGGGAAACAATTCAGTTAGACGTTAGACACCAGTTGTCAAAGGAGAGTTTTGCTATTTATTTGTGTTGATTTTATTTTTTCCTGGTGGACCTTGTTTTTAGTAATGATGAAGCTTAACGATTTTAGGCTTTGTTACTAAAACACTTTCTTATTTCTAAGTCCAAGCTTTCTGTTTCATCTGCTCAGTCTACTATTTGATAATGTAGCTTCACTGCCTTTGTATGTTTGTGTGTGGTTGTGTGTGTTTTGTGTGTGTGCAAGAAGGTTCAGTCCAAACTTTATGTGGTTGCAGTTGCGACTGCAGGGAGCGCCACTGTCAGGATTATTACATCAATGGGGAGGAAGTGTTTGAAGTTTTGATGACATGTTTTACATCAATGGGGGCAGTTCTGTCCAGCATTAGCCTCCTTTACAGTACAGCCACAGTGATCTTCTCCTGTTGAAGGGCACTTTGTGTTTTGTTGTTTATGGAGTGGAAGGTGTTGAGGGTTAGTTGTTCACTTCTCTCTGATCTCTATGTCCCTGACCTCCGGCCTCCTGCCACCTGACTTGCTGTGTGGATGAGTATATATGATGTGTTATGCCTGTGAGCGTGTGTGTCTGTGTCTAGTAGAGACACACCCCCCCAACCCTACCCTGTACCTGTACCCTCACCCCCCAACCCTAAACCTCGTCATACCACAATACCTCAGGGCAGTGGGCTGTATTCACTGTTGCGTTGGATGTTGAAGCTGCATTGGGGGACGAGTACTGACGGAAGCTGCAGTCGCTGAATGCTACTTTGGTTTTGGTGTTGCATTTTTTTTTTCTTCTTATTTTTTTTTTTGTGTTGTCAGTAACTGCAGGCAAGGTCTCGTCACTCAGGAAGCTGTGAAGTTGGAAGTCTGCAGAACCTTTTGTCTCTCAGATGATTTTGGAGTTAATTCAGTTTTAAATTGTTTAAAAACTAACCTGATCTGTGTAAAAACAGGCGCATATGCAAGTGGTTATCGAATACCTCATTTATCAATTTTATGTTGTTGTTTTTGGCTTGTACAATGCTCCGTATATTAATTCAACTGTGGGGTTTGTGCATATTTTTGTACTGTTGTTATTATTATGGACATGATAATAATGATATTACTGATATTATAGTTTTCTCTTTGATTAAAGTAAACAAAAATAGGACAAAACACATGAATGCTTGTAAAAACTGGTTTGTGCTGATTGTATTTAAGAGGAGCACTTTTCCAAAGTGGTTTTCACACATTCAGTTTTGTTCATATTAGTAATATAAAGATATGGTTCTCAGGGCTTTAAACTTGTATGTCATGATAAAGTTTTACTTTATATCTTATTTCCGTGTGTGTCTGTCTTATTTCTTCTTTAAAATGTCAGTGTACAGTACATGCTAAGGTGTGACACACTCGTTGATGTTTGTTTCATGATTTCTTTCACCCAGAAACATTATCACATCCTTTAATATGGGATTCCAGTCAACTACCATATTCATTTCCACTTTTTTGTAAGCAGCACAGAGGTAGGTATTTTTGTCACAGGTTCTGTAACAAGAGGTGTTTTTTAATCCTCACATCGCCCAGGGCTTTTTAAGTAACCCTCACTGCAGGGACTGCAAGTATTTGAATATGATCAATAACACTTCTCAAGGGAGACTGGTGTGGCAGACCCCCTGTTTGGGTTCCAAAAAGTTGTGAGAAGGTCTTTCAATCAGCCCTTTCTGAATTGTCACAACAGTTTTGGTTCTGCCCCAGCAGGGATTTTTTAACCTTTCAATTTATATTGAAACTAAGTGTCTTTTTTTTTTTTTTTTTAAACATGTTGGTTAATGAGTAAGCCAAGCGGTGCAGTTCCTGTAAAAGCAAACCATGAAGTGATGCATGTATGAGTGCTATTCATCACTTTACTGCTGCTGATCTGTCAGGTTTGAAGAACTGAATTGGTGGAGCATTACAGTCACAGTTCTTGACTTACAATAATATATTCAGTATCACAAAGCTCAAGTACAACTACTTTTGTTGTGTAATTTAAGTGAACTAACCTTTTTAAAAACTGGGTGAAATAGGATTTTAAAAATACAATTTGTATCAACTTTTGTAATTGTTCTGCTTTAGTAATTACAAGGATTTACAATCACCATTCATCAAGTTCAGAGAGGTCATCAAAAAAGGTTATTCCACTCATTTACCTAACATTCAATCCAAGCTGTAACATGTTTATAACCATCTAACTTACACATATAAAAACACAAAACAAAGTGCTTTTTAGCTTCCTGCTTGTGAGCAACAAAGTTAGAAAATACAGCTACAATGTGCTGAACAACATCATAGCTTCATAAGGTCAAAGGTTTGGTGATATGACATGATTCACACCTCACTCACTACAAGAGGCTCAGCCACAAAAAGACTGTTTCAACTTTGCACTTGCAACAACTTAGCAGTACTTCACAATAAGAGCATGCTACCTTTAGTCTGATTAACAGAGGAGTCTTGACAAACAGAAAATTGTTCAGTCTGTTGTAACCCAAAGCCCGTCAAGCAAGTCTGAGGTAGAATACAAAACTGGAAATTGCAGCTAGGACAGTGTGTCCATTCAGAAAGAATTTCACATTTAAAGGAAACATGTCACTGAAACATGGTTTTCCAACAGCACTGAAATACAACGTTCATCATGCAACAATCGTACGGCAAGACTCGAGGTGTTTTCTCTTCTTGTAAAAATCTGAGTTCAGTATGTGTCAGGTTAGCCAATACAGGTTTCCCGCATGCTGTACTCTTGCCCCATTTGTTCTTCTCATATAATGGAGTATTATTACATCACAGTCTTTCAAACCCACTGAAGGTCATTTAACAGCTTTTAACATAATTTTTAACCAGTTTCCAGAGTTGCAACTCTGCATGTGTGTTCTTCTTGTTTGTACGACATAGTAACGAAATGACTTCCTTATATTTTCCATTGTCTTAAATAATAAACATGTTAAAAGTTTTTGAAAAACAAAACAAACAAGGACATACGTCATCTTTGTATGTGAAGGTAATTGTGCACAAGATGAATTATGCTATAAAAATACATCTATATAAATATATATTTCATTATCATAGGTGAAGCATGTGCAGCTAACGGCATGAGACACAGACAAGTGCAGTGATGTGTAAAAGGATTCAGAAATGCAAAAAGAGACTTTTTACATTTTTGCAAACATTTTCAATTTTACAGTCTATTAAAATGATGCATTCGAAAGCCAGCGCTAATTACGTATAATAAATATTTATGAAATTAAAATCAATAAAGAAGATTGCTGACATGATTGTGTCATCTGCTGCTGATGACACTGATGCTGATACATCAAGATGTTTATATAAAAACCTTAAGTACGGTGAAATTATTTTTTCAGTTAACTGGGACAAAATAACGGATTTTCATTCTAGTTGCATTGCTGCAGCCCCAGTTATTGTCTGAGCACAGACACTCATAGACAAGGCTGGTCTTTAATTCAGTATTATCATGTATCATCTTTCACTGGAATCATATCAGGTCAAACTCTTAATCAGAGCGGCAATCAGACAAACCCAGACGAGTGGGCTTGATAATTGACCCACTGCCCTGTTGCCCATCTGTAGGTCGTACACTGCCAGGTCTTTTCTATAGCCCAATTCCTCTGACACACATTTGTAAGTTCCCACCTGCTCAGGGCTCATGCTGTTGATGAGAAGAAGACACTCCTGATCCTTTGACTTGCAGGATTTGGAGCTGTTGCTGTTAACGTGAACCCAGGAGTACTTGGCGTGATGGGACAACACTGGACACTGGAGGAAATACTTGGACTGAGAAGGAACTGTGATGCTCTCCCCTTTCTTGTCTGCATGTGTGTTAGTGGTAGATCTAAAAGCTGAGAAAACAGATACAGATCATGTTAGCTTTCAGATGGATGTTGATTTTGATTTTTGTATATTCAATCTTTGTTTAACCAGGCAGGTATCCTATTTCAGTTAGGGCATGCCAAGGGGCCAGGATCCTTCTACAGGATGCAACAGGCAAGTCATAAAAAGGGTTGTGTCCCTAAAGGGTTGTGCATCTAATAATGAAACAGTGTGTTTCAAGTGTGTAATGAAGACCAGGTTTTCTAAAAATGTTTCAGGAGCAAATCTAATGTCAGAATGGAGGAGACAGTGACAGGATGGTCATTTGTGCAACAGTCAGACAAATAAAATAACTGACAGATGAGTGGCTATGATAAATAATAGAACTGCGTAGCTAGTTGACTATGATGCAACATCTTAAAGGCGTGTTTTTATCAAGGGTTATCATATGATAAAGAAGCTGAGTTGTTCTTCACGTGCTCTTTTGCGTGTGATGAGGAACAAACTTTTTGAGTCAAAAAGAGAAGAACAGAATAAAGAACCATGTCATCAGCGCGTGGGAATGTGATTATTTATGTACCAAAGGTGTGAACACTGTGGCACACCTTTATGCACCAAGAGTGCATGTGATGATACCCACTCTTGGCAAAACCATACTGCATGCAGAGCACAAAGAAGTGGCCACGTCTTTTGTTTGCAAGGTTCTCATAACAAGTGTGCAGAAACACTGGGTCAGTGTCCCTACAGTCCTAAATTCAGATATAATCAATCAGACTTCATTTGTATAGTACTTTTCATATAATCAATGTAACACAAAGTGCTTGATACATAATAAAAGTAATAAAAAAACAACCCCACCCCCACAGCCTTATTCGCACATACACAGACACACATTTACACAAGCATAAATGACCAATTAATAAATAAAAACAATAAAGAATATGACAATAAAAACAGGAACTAAGGAACAACTATCATGAATCTCAAAGATAATGATAGAGTGATAAAGACAAAATAGTTAAAACACTAAAACAGAGGACATTCATTAAAGTGAGTAGAACCAGAAATAAAAGGTAGGATATTAAAAATCAAATAAAAATGAAGATAAAATAGTAAAGATAAAATAATAAAATGCTAAAAGAGAGGAGATATTTTGAAATCAGTAAAACCAGAAATAAAAGTAGAAGTAAAATAAATAACCAGAAGTAAAAGTAGAATATTAAAAGGAAAACAGTCAGAAAATAATCACAGAATAAAAGGAAAAACCAATAAAACACCCTGAAATATATAAATAAATAGAAAGATAAATAAATACAATTCAATTAAAAGCCAGACTAAAAAGGTAGGTCTTGAGTTTGCTTTTAAAAATATCAACACTTCCTGCTCAGGTCTTCAGGGAGGCTGTTCCACAGACGTGGACATTCGTATAATATATGGTTGGCAGCCATGTCTAAGCCTTATGATATTATAAGAGTGCGCATACACCTCTCCCAACCCAGACAGTGTGCACAGAGCTGTTCAGGTTTATATTGGTAATGAAATGACAAGCTAACATTGGAAATGATAGGGTGTGTTATCAGCTAGCTAACATTATTAGCTAAACTGTAAAATAATAAATTAAAATATACAAAAACTACTATTATTTCCCACATGTTTTACATGTATATCTGCTTAATGCCATTTCATTTCAGCCAGTATTTGACTATTATGATCATGCCTACAAGCATGGATTTAATATCGTCTCTTTTAATATCTGCAAATGTGGATGCTGCTTCGGTGCAAGGAACCCCAAGAGGTTTCAGAGAATCTCATTTTTAAGAGAAAAAGCGAGGTCAAGGCCACCAAAAGAGAAAGGGCAGACAGGAGCACAAGGGGGGAAACAACAGCTAACAAAATTTCTTCAAAAGAAACCTGAGTGGACAAAACATTCAAGTGCTGTCTTGGAATGGTTTTATACTGGTGTGCAAATTCAAGCTGCCCTGATATCATTAAAATAGGTGACATGCGGATAAAGAGAGCAGCGTTGACTGCTGTCAGTTTCAGAAAGGAAGCACAGTGCCTGTGATATTGCCACAGAGGGTGCATCCACCGCAGATCTGACACCATCTTGTCAATCAGAATGTAAGACAAGCTGAGTTCATACACAGTAGAATAGTAGACGTTTTTTTCTTACACCACAGGCATAAACAAACACCTCACTCTGTGATATTCTCTCTCCAAGCAAACTGCATTGTGACCATGAAGCACTTGTTCGGTATGTTGAGAAAAGAGTAACAATAAAGTTTCAGAATTTTTCAGCTAATATTTTCTTGAGTGTTGCATTAATAGGTGATTATTGATAACCTTAATAACCACTACATATGTTTAGTTGTGGATTTAGTTTTGTACTTGCATGAAAATGGGTGTATTAAGAAATTAAGGGGGGCCACTGAGGCTACATAGCTACAGATTTTCATGCTATGCCCCTGTAGACTAATGACTGATGTTTAGTGGGCCGTAAAGGAATGGTTTGACATTTTGCAAAATATGTTTACAGGCTTTTACGCTGAGTTAGATGTGAAGATTGATACCACTCTCCTCTCTGTCTGTTAAATGTCAGCAGCCATTTAGCTTAGCTTAGCATAAAGACTGGAAACAGACCACTGGACAGACCCAGGCCTGCTGTTCCCTCTGTTTTTAGCCTTCATACTAAGCTAACCCGCTGTTGCTGTAGTATATTTTCTGATGTTCTTTGTTTCTTCAACAACAACAAATAGGAAATGAGAAAACTTTCAGAAGTGCATGAATCATGTGGTAAACTGTGATAGCTGCTAGGCTGCAGTTTTGACGCTGCAGTTGCATGCAATTACCAAAGGTTCAGCGTCTGCTAAAACACAGATCCCATTCTAAAGCATATTGAAGCACACCACATACAGCATGTCAAACCTCTCAGTTGAATACACTTGTAATTCATTGGACTTGAACAACAGTTATTGGGCTTTATATGCAGTGAACTCATAGATATTCTAGTACCTTTCTCGGGTTGTTGAGCAGGGCAGATGGCGTGGTTCCCTGTGGACACAATCTGCAGCGTGTCACTGTCCAAAGGAAAGGAGATCTCAGTTAGTAAAATCTACCAGTTACATTAAAGACACTGTGAGTGTTAGCAAACCTGGCGACCATGTAACAGCAAGCACTGTAGAAATCCACCACCTTAATGCACACACCAGACAGAATCAATACCTGCAATGTTAACTGCCCATCCTAGTACATCTGAAATTTGAATTGCTAAAATGCAGAGTACTCGGCTCATACTTTATTGCTCACCTTTAAGGCCTTAAATGTCCTTGATCCTAAACACCTTTCTGATGTATTGACCTGGTATGCGCTCTCTCGACCACTGGGATCTGCTGATGGAGCCCTGCTGGTTACTCCCATAGCTTGTGTCAAAGGGTGACTGAGCTTTTGCTATAAGAGCCCCTACCCTGTTGAACTCAGATATGCTAAGACCCTTGCTTCTTTACAATCCCTCCATAAAACTTTTCTTTTTGTGAAAGCATTCAGACATGTTTGACACAGGTCATCATTTATACTGATTATTCCAATTTATTTGATCTTATTCATTTATTGTTTTCAGTTCTTCTGTTATTTCATTTGTAAAGCACTTAATAAGAAAAAGAAAAAAATATATTGTGATTAATATACATGTATCATTATTACTCCATTATTAAATTACCTGTATGTGGCTGCTCGTGATTATTGTGGAATGAAAACTGAAATGATTATCAGTGATTATCAACTATCAGTATGCAGTACATTTCTCAGTAATAAACTGTAATGTAAATTCCCACATTGAGGAGTTTTAGGTTTTGGGGGGTTTCACCAGTTTATAAGTAAATCCACACCAACTACCATTCTTCACTTTGATCACTTCATTGCACATCATTAAATGCTGCTCCTATTCATGCTTTGACTCAGAGCGAGAACACACACCCCTTATGCCATTTAAGATTTTCACTCAGCCTTTCCATGCAAATACACGATCCACTTGACTCATCTCAGTATCATTTCCTCTCTGGCAGAGATTCTGAACAAAGTGAGTGAATCAGGCTTTGATTATGTTGCACTGTAAGTCAGCCACATCATGGTGTGTGTGTGTGTAGATGTACTGCTCCATGGAATTAATTGGATGAGTGTGAAAGGGGTGGCAGGATGTGGGTGGGGTTGTGTTTCTATATGTGGGTGCGCGTATGAACCGAGGTGCTAAAGTTCACCCGTACACACCACAAGATTGAGAAACTGAATTCCAGCTCATTTATCCTATTTCTTTGTCATTATAACGACAAACTACTCATTGTGAAGACAAAAAATCCCTTATCATAACAATACACTTTCCCCTAATACACCCTGTTTCCAACAATGGCAGTTCTCAGCTGCTGTACAACATCACACACAGTGTGATCAACAGTGAAGATCAAATCAGTTCACAAAGTGACATCAGTCATGTGACTGGGGTTTGCCAAAACTCATGACACTCATGTGCTCAGTGTTTATCAGGTGTTCTTTCTATTAAACTTGTGTTTTATTTGTTTGATGCTGTTGAGCGTGATGCCACAGCTCTAATGTGATCATCTGTTTTGGGGGAAAATCATGTTTTAAACAACTTTGGAAGCAGAACTCAGATACTAGTCGGCTCTGCTCAATCTGAAATTGAAATTAAAATTGTTTTTGTATTTCAATTACACGTAATTACAGTGAGGTTTGGGAAGATCTACATTTCTACACTCTTTGATGCTGCAAATGAAGTTATGTACCTATGTATGTACCTGGTTTCTGCCAAACAGTGGCTAAATACATATAAAAACAATCAGATCTGTCAGTCTATATGTATGTCATACATATAGACATGTCATCTTGTGATGGCCTCAGTTGTTCATGGTAATGGATGTTTATGGTTTGGATGACAGACATTGTGGTGTTGGTAGCATGTATAAAAGAAATGTTTGCAAGCCGGCCAGCTCTACTCTAGAGGGGCTTAATGACAAGATAACTAGTGTCAGATCAAATCAGTACCGGAAACATTTTGGTAACATAATCTTACACCAACACCATAAAAGTTGCTTCACAACAGAAATGAAGATGCTATGTCTTTAAAAGGTTACTAAGCTGTAGCAAGCTATTGCACCATAACTCTGATAACACTACACTAATAACATTGAGCAAGTGACTGATTATGAAACACTGTACACACTGTACAACATGCCTGAATGAACATGTGTTGTTAAACCTATGTATGAATTAAAGGGATACTGTGTGGTTTTTGACCTCTGGTGCTAATGAGCAATGTTTTCACTAGCAGATCCCAGTTTTGTTTTCATTGTGCACTCGAGAGCATACAGGTGACGCAATACACATTTCTGCTGCTGGTTTCATGGCAATGCATCAACAAAGGGAGTGAACATGAAGAGTGCTAACCAGCAAACATAGATCTAAACAAAACACTATTTAAAGAATATATATCATTTATATCTATACATATAATGTATAAACTGGCTTTGCAAATGCTTGTTTGTCAGACCTCAAGCATACACACATGCAGTTTGGTGAGAAACAGTAAACACAGCTTTTGTTTGTTTAAAAGACAACTTCACAGTGCACCTCTGACAAAACAGAGCACCTTTAAGCTAAAGCCGCTAAAAGTCGTTTTTGGATACGAAGTAAAGATGTTTGGATTTTGTTTTAGGTTAAAGGTCTCCAGGTCCATAGAGCCCGGTGGTCTTACTTTGTCTCAGGGGAACAGTGGGTGTTGTTCCAGCCACAGTAGGGATCTCTGGCTAAGACACAATCCTCACAGCGGTCTCCATACTTGTCACAGTTTGCCACATTCAGCTGGACCAGTTCACTTCTGGAGTTCACATATAGCTTCCTCTGCAATGATACACAGAAAGCATACAGGTCTTATAATTGGCCATACTGACCAATATCCTTGGAAAAGTTCAGATTTCATCAAAAAAAAAGAAGAACTTTTTTAAGAAGTACCACCAGTAACCTTTAACTCACTATAACCATTATCACCATATGAATAATACTCTCTCATTCACCCACCTTGGTGGGAGAATAGTTCTGTTGGCAGGGCTGTGTTACTCACGGAGGATGGGCGAAGGATCATGCTGAGGATGTGGTCTTTGTGGTTGAAAGGTTCATACTCAGCGATGACTACAGTCTGATTTTGAGTCTGTATCACTTTATGAATCCTTCCGTTATCTGTTTAAAGACAAAGGAATGGGGGAGATTGAATACTCAGTCCTGTTTGAACACACCAACCAGCCTCAACACATCCCACTCTCTTATCTCATATGTTACGTCTCATATGACTCCTCCAGCAAAACCTAGCAAATGTTTTGACTAAAAAGTCTGTTACGAGGTTAGTAAAACAAAAAAATTCCTTCTTAAAACTTATGTAAACCTTACATCCAGTAAATATTAATACAGCTGACCAACCTGAAATAGCCAAGTTAACATTAATGTGTTTCCATGTAAGCCTGGATGAAGTATCTGTGGTTTGGAACTGTAAAGTTGACGTGTTTATGTTTGACTGTGTTAGACTTATCTGATCAAGATCTATTTAGAATTCACCACTTAATGCATCATCATAATACAGTAAGTGCTTACAGTTGTTGTCTACAACATTTATCACATTTATATAAGTGTCATGTGTCTTCTCCTTTGACATGGGAAACAGTGTGGTTGGCTCAAAACCCTCTAGTCTTCTGACAGTGAGAGCTCAGAGATCAAAGGATGCTTAATATAATTAAAGAGCAGCGTGACTTTGCAGCTGTTAGACACTTGGTTTTAACTTTCAATTCTTATTTCTGAAACTTTCAGATGTTACCAAAAAGACAAGAAATTTGAACTTTATTTTCATGCAGACACAATGTCCCCTGTATTGATGTTCTCTGGGTGGGTGAGAGGTTTTGGTAGCGCCAATGATGTCAGTGCTGTAACTTAACTAGTTCATATTTAATTTCTAGCGAGACAAAAGGGAGCCACCAGGAAGAGCAGTGGACCTGTATCACATGACGCACAATTTTTCCCCATACTCAGTCATTACAAAAAGGCTGTAGAGCAATGAATGTTTTTTTCTGATCACCTCTAACAGCCCAAACTGTGTCTTTGTATTATGAGAATTTGACTCATTTGGCTCACTAAAATAAAAGTGCTAAAGCCTACAGACGGCTGAAAACACCCACTGAGTTAATGTTACAGAAATAAATGGGGTGCCATTTGTCAACGTTTTCTTCATACAGCTGTGGTTAACCAGCTCCAGGGCTGACGTCGTAAGCTGCTGCTTTGGACCATCTGTGCTGAGGTCTCAAGACTAAATTATGACAGTCTGGCCATTACTTTAATCTCTTCCTCCTGTTTTAATGGGAGTGGCCACCATGGCCAAACTATTTTAGGGAACCTCAAGTTTACACAAATACACAGCACAGTGCACTATTCTTATATCAGTTCCCCTTATTCATATTATTGTGTTACTCACTTAGTGACAGAAACAGAACCGTGTGTTTCTGCTTGTGTGAGGAACTGTCGGCGTAGATGTGAGTGTAGATGTGGTGATTCAAAAGAATTGGGCCTGACTTGTTCAGAGGCTCGATACACTGATCCATATCTGAAGTCTCCTCGATCATCCTCATGATGTCTGGGTAAATCGCTCTGCTGTCCGCAACACACTGCAGAGAAAAGCATTATGTATTAGTGTTTTGGTTGCACACCAGCTGACCGTTCACTTACTGTCGCTATGCCCGCCTGCCATGACACATACCTTCCTAGGCCTGTCCTTTTGTTTGGTTTGGCTGGAGACTTTAAACGGGGAGGTCATGAAGATGTTGTCAATATCTTGTATGGTATAGACACACACAGCACTCATACCCCTACAGAGAGACACAGAGGTCAGCAAGTCTGCACGGAAACATCTGCATCGACAAGAGGCTGCTGGGAGGTCAGTGAATATTTTAGAATAAAACGACTCAGCAGACGGACTTCATTTAGAAAGAGGAACTGAATTCAACCTTTGCCCAAAGAGGAAGCAAAAAAAAACAGTGTCATCTGATCAGACAAGAGAGAAAGAAAGTCATACAAGCACAAGATGGATGATCCTCAGTGGTGATAACAAGTGATTTGAATTGTGTTACATGAAGACCAAACAACAGAGCAACAAAGTTATCCTGGTTTTCACATCATTGTGGTTGACTGTAATATTGTGAAATGCTTAACTTATAACTAAGAACTTATACTGCACTTCCTCTAACTGTTGCCATACTTCCTCTCATGCTAACTTGATTCGAACTCAACTACATTTGATTAAAGTAGCAGTGTTACAATATTCTTTCAACCTTTGCCTATATACATAAGTGACAATGGAGCCCTACCATTCGTTTCTGAAGAGTGCGTAAACCCTGGTATCCTGCCACCTGTCGGCATGCACAGTGGCCACATCCACCAGTTGAGAGAAATGCTGCCTGCTGTCAGCGTTTCCACAGAAGAGCCTAGCATTCAACTGGGACGTCCACCTGAACTGCAGGTTGCTCTTTGGACCGCCAACATCTGCCTAGAAGCAATGCACGGCCAAACGATCAATCACTCCCTCATGATGCATATGTAAATATTGTTTTATGGTTGCAGTTTGTGTTTACAGCAGGTACTTCATGCACATATCAGATGGTGGAAACATATTTTCTATTCATATATTCTAACCAAAATGTATGTGAAAATTATATAATCCTAATGTAAATAAATAATCAGGCCTTACCGTGCAAACCTGGGTCACAAAAGGGAGCCACATGTCACTCTGCAAGTGATTGTCTCTGTTTTTTTCATTATAGAAGGCATACACTCTGTCCTGTGAGGAACTGTTTTCCCGTCTGCTGAGCACTAAACCCACATAGTGTTGCTCTAAAAGACAGAGAAGAAAAGTCATCATTATTCTCTCCACACCCTTGGGACATCATGAACATTTAAGATAACATAATTTAAATAAAGAAACTTCTCAAGTCCTTAGAGAAGAAGAACCTTTGTCATGCTTTGAAGGTTCAACTCTGTGCTGTCCAAACTTGTAGATGCCAACATTCCCTGAAGATCCAGAGTATGTAATGTAGAAGTCTGCACTGTGTTCTGACTCTGGAAAGGCACAACAAACAATTACACATTTTAAGGTATGACAGATGCATCACTGTGCTTTGCAGCAAGCATCAGGACACATTTTATGACCCCCACACCAGCAGCCTGTACTATGAAGCAAGTTTTGAGGTTAGCTTGTGTTAACTTCAGGTTGTACCCAAGGGGTTTTAGTCCTACGACAGTGGTCCACCTCTTTCCAGGGTAAATCACCACTGTAGCTTATGCTGAACTCCTAACCTGCTTCAGGCAGGTTAACTTCGGAGGGCCAGATCAAAGTCTGTCAACAGCCCGACTACTAACCAATCAGATCACTAGAAAACCAGAGTCATATCATTCCTACAGGATCCCAACAGGAACAAAATATTTACAATAAAGTGACAAATAATAATGATAATTTTATAATATAAAATAATTTTTATAAATCAGTAGAATCATTTTGCTGTTCCAGACCATACACGTGTCCGCTCTGGTCAGGGAGAGTTCATCACACTAATTGGACAAAGACTCTTTAATCCCGACAGGATTTCTCACAGTGTTGATGATTGACCTCATCAGACATGAACTACTTCTCTTCACTTCTCTTCTCCTCTCTTTTCTCTTCTCTTCTCTTCAGCAGCAGCAACAGTCCAACATTACTTTAACAGTTTTTTTTAGATTCAGTTAAGCCAGATAACGACAACACATCCTGGGTACGTTGAACCTGCTTCCTTGTAATGCTCTCTGATAAGCAAAACATGTGGGAGAAACCAGACCCATAGGTACAGTTGATGTCAGAATTTTATATTGAAGTCAGGGTTCTGTGATGGCCACTCCAATACCTCAACCTTGTTGTCCTTAAACAGTTTTGCCACAACTTTGGAAGTATGCTTGGAGAAGCAAAAAAAAAATTCCTTCTTAAAACTTATCTAAACATTACATCCAGTAAATACTAATACAACTGACCAACCTGAAATAGCCAAGTTAATATTAATGTGTTTCCATGTAAGCCTGGATGAAGTATCTGTGGTTTGGAACTTGTTTATGCTGGACTGTGTTGGACCTAAGTGTATGCAAACTTCTGATTTCAACTGTATGAGCAGGAAGCAACAGTGCAATAGTGAGGTAGAAGAAAAAACCATTAGAAAGTGTTGATCTGAATAAATCAGGTTAGTAAGACAGAAAAGAGCACAGATGTTCAGCAGACAACTTTTCTTAAATAAGGTTGAAGCCAATATAGAAAACTGGTGAATCAGAAAACAGAGGCTCATCAGCAGAAAAACATCCAGTGTGTTTAAAAACTCACCAACAAGAGCAGATGGTTCACTTTCCTTTATGACAAATGCCCTTATGCTTCCTTCTATTCCCTCAATGCTTTTAGAGGTGGTGCATGAAGGTGAATGCGCTATTAAATTCTGCAAAACACACAGTAAGTCTTAAAGAAACATACACCCCCTTTTCTCCACCCAAGATAGCACAAGTGTCATTTAACCACCCATTAACTTATACGTAGATCTTTAAAAATAGAAAAATAAAAAACCCAGTAGGAAGTATTTCAGTGCATTTACATGGAACAGCAGTAGTGCATTATTTCAAGTAAACAAAACAAAGAAGTGGTTACAGTAAGCAGAACGGAGCACTGTTCCCATTCTCAGTAACACATCTGCTACGTCTGTCCTACCATGACACAGCACAGCGTTTCCCTGCCATTGGTTCTGCACACAAACACCTGGTTGGCCCGATGTGTCTGGTGGACCACAGTGATGTTATAGCTGCAATCCTAAATGACAAGGGGAAGAAGTAAGAAGTTTTGTAATATTTCAGGAATATTCAACAATCTGTCACTATCATATCTAACCGACAATCCAGCTGATCTGCTCTGTCTGCTGTAGTCATGTTACACTGCTCACCTTTTGTGAGCCGCATTGCCCCCACAACACCTTCTTCTCTACAGGAGTCTGTGAAGAGAAGTAATGTAGGTTATTACTGTGCTCCATATTTCTCTAAAGGCTTATTTTAATACATTCAGTGCCACACACTACCTTCCGAGGTTTTTGAAAGTTGTATGAATACAGGTGCGTTTGTCCAACACCTGTGACTTCGCCCGGCTGTTCTTGCAGGAGAATCCGTATGGGTGCATCGTTTCCAGGTAAGGAAAACCTTTTAACTGCAGTATCTACAATTAAACAGAATATACTGAATGAAAAATGAGGTTGTGTGTGTGTGTGTGCACTGGATGTTCACTTTGAGGACCGGGTGCCCCAAGAGGATGAATACTAACTGCTCCTCTGCCTTTTTCCTCTAGCGCCACCAACAGGTCAAAGTTTTTACTTGTACAGTGAAATATGTCACATCTACTTGATGGATTGGCACAACATGTTGTACAGATATTCATGGGTCCCAGACAATGAATCCTACTGACTTTGATGATCCCCTGCCTCTCAAGCGGCACCATGGGGTTGACATTTGTTGCTTTGAATGAAATGCCTCAACTATTGGATGGATTACTATGAAATTTGGTTTAGGTTTTCATGTCCCCCTCACAATGAATTACATTAACTTTGGTGATACTTGCTAATAGTAAGCTACATACTAATTTCTAAAAATCAACTGTGTTGTTTGTGGTTGCCCCTTTAAATTGCTTGTTTAATACCAAGACATAAACCAAAATATATTCAATTTAAAAAATATTGAGCAGAAAAGAGCAGCAGGAGTAAAGTATCATACTGTCACTCCATTGTCTACATTCGTGGTGGCCGTGCAGTGGTATGTCTTGTCTAGCTCAGAAAAGAACAACAACAATTACAGGCTATGTAGTTTTTGATCTATCTTTGTTTGAGCCCATGAAGGTGAGTTATTGAAAACTCCTCCGGCAGTAAATCCTCCTTCATGAAGGTTATAATGTTTAGACAGTCGTTGATTCAACTGCATGATGTTTCTGTTATTTAGCCTACTTTCGCTGATATAAATGGGGTGGACAAAATAATAGAACCACCTGGACGCCACGGTAAGTGTCCTTATACAGCAGAAGTTTTGTGTTGGCACATCGCTTACAAATATCAGTTATTGGGCTCCTTGATTACCGGTATTCGGTATTGGCCTTAAAAAAAACATCAGTCTATCTCTAATAGCAGCGATACACAATGCTACCTAAATGCAGAAATGCATCATTTTGGTAGCAGGAGCGGATAACTTGCAATAAAATGTGTCAGACAGTGTGAACATAGGAAAATGCATATTAGTTTTGACACCAGGGTCAATGTGAAAGCAAACTTGCTCTACAAGCTAAATCATTTCTTCAAAATTTGTGAACCAAGGTTCTGGTTTAGACCAAATATCAACAGACCTTTTCACAGCAAGAAAAGCACAGGTCTAATTGAAAACATTAAAAACAACTGCGCTCCATTTATTCAGCCATGATTCATTACATTATTTAAACACATGCTTTTCCTGGTGCGATGTCAAAATGTCTAATGTGAAAAGATATTCATGTTCTTCTTCTGGTGTTTCCTAAAATAATAAAAATTCATAGGGATGCCCAAAAGTGCTCTGCATCCTGGGGCTTGGACACCCTGGACAGTTATTTTCAAGCATATGGACCCATGAACCGATAAATTTAACAAATAAGCAAGAGGGAATACAGATGGGTGACAAATTGAAGGTGAAACCAACATAAAGTGGACAACATAAAGGCTAAAAGAGTTTAAGACTCTCTGGAGACTAAAACTCCAGAGCGGCTTCAGGCCTGCTGGATGGATGAAACACCATTCCTCCAAAACCCATTCCCTCTGTGTTCAACACATATGATTCAAAACTTTTTCATACACATTAAAACATTCAGTGACCTTTTGCTGCAACAAGTAGTCAATGAAATGATTAGTCAGTTAACCAGCAACTGCAGTGGCTTCCGAGAGTATTCAAACCCCTTCACATTGAAATTGACTGAATTATAATAATTTCTTCCTTAGCACCCCCTCAACATAGTGCAAGTGACATGAGCTGCTTCTTCCAAATTCTATTCTAAATCTATTCTAAATTGCTATGGCTCTTTTCCCCCCATATTACTTATTACTGATAATTCTCAAAGAATCAGTACTGTGACATTACAGACTATTATAACCCTGAATTTTAATCAATTTACTGTTTTTACTGCCTTTTCTTTTTTTTTTACCTCTCAGTTTTTACCTCCCATCATTTACTTCTGCTCTCTACTTCTTATTACAATACAGTAAAATTGTTCAAATTAAGTATTTTAAATGAATGAAACAACATTTATTATAAAGTAAAACGTCACAGTCACAGCCAGCAAAAACCCGTCACCTTACTCAAACACGGTAAGACACTGTAGAACAGTTTTCTTCCTCTCAGTCCGTTCATCGCGACATAAAAACAAATGAATGTGAGGGAAACCGAAATGTTTCATACCATTTTTTGAGAATTTTATCCTCGGTGATTGTGCTGAGTCGTCCTCGGTCAAAGCATCCACGCAAAACGATAATGAACACACTGTCAAAACTAAGAGCAACATCTTCAGCAGAGCTGTCACTTACACATAGGAAGTCTGCTTCGCCCTGCTCTGCAGTTTTACTACTGATGAGTAACAGAATGCATTTTCAGGAAACGTTTGGTAAGTCCTCTACTGGAATATTTTTCTGTTGTAGCCTATAATATACCTCCACAGTTTATTCTAAAATCATAAAATCCTTTTCCGTGTCCTTAAACTGAGAAGAGTCAACAGCATATGGCAAAAATAATAATAATAATGATAATAATTATAATAATTATAATAATGCTAATAATAATAATGATAACAACAATAATAATGATGATAATGATAATGATGATGATAATTATTATTATAATTCTTAACTCAACACTTATTAGCAGCTCTGATCATCACGTGGTCTTCCTCAACTTATCCAAGACCATTTATCAAAATAATTTATTTTCACAAATGTAAGCTCAGTGTCACAATTAAATACAAGTTCAGTAAGACTACTGCTCCTCATGGCTAACATTGATGAATGGGACAAATCCCTTTTAACACAATACAGGTGGTGTTAAGTTAATATTCTCTTTACCTTATTGTGTTGTTCTGTCGTACTTAACTTAAATATTAACGGCTGGTAAAAATAAAATTACGCTTCTGGGTTTGTGGTTGGATGTTCCACATCCCTAAAACACATCATCTACTGCCATCAACAGAATGTCGACTTGTTTCCTGTGTGTTACAGGATGTGATCATTACATTCATCTTTTTTCGGGTGGATTATAAGATTGCTAACTGCTTATTTGGATCATAAATTGTTACCTCAGAAACAGCTACAAGGTAATGCAAACGATCGGCCACTAGATAGCGTAGTACACCACCAGCATCTCAGACCAAAACAAACGCTTGGACGGCCACACTTCCGGCCTCCGTTTGCCGCCGCTAATGTAGGCTAAACTGAAAAGTGCGTAACTTAAAAAAAAAATAAAGATAAGAGCAATGTTTACAGTAGAAATCACACCTCACATGTCATGCCACATGAGGAAGCCAACACTGGGTTCTAATGAGGTCATTTTCTTAAGTAAAAAGAAAAAAAAAAATATTACTGCAGGCAGTAATGAAATACTGTAATAAATGCGGGTTTACTCCAGCAATAAATGCCGAAAATGTCAGAACCCTTGAATAAACACACAAAGGGAAGGGATAGTGTACAAAAGGAACAATTTTTATTGATACAATATCTTGAAATTCATAAAAGTGGATGAAGGGCTTCACTTGACAAGGTAACAGTCATGAGGGAGCACGGCTTCCTTTACTCACAGCACACACACGACTTGCTCTAAACACACATTCCCCACACTGCACACAGAGCTAGTCTTACTAGCGTTTAAGGAACACCTTTGGACACGGCACGCTACACTGACCACCCCACACGGCTAAGCTTTAGCATAAGGCAATATTTGACATGCTGGCCCCCTCCGCTAGGAGGCACGATAGGTAAGCCACACTGCCCCACCCACGACTCGTCACTTCCCCTTTAAATCAGCCCTCCCACTCCACACTATTAAAACTACAAAAATGGCCGACCATACAATACATATACATAAATAATCAACGCAAGGAAATAAGGATAAAGTTCGGAGGGAAACGGCTTCGCTGGACGGCGAGGCAGAAACCGGTTGGCAGCCGGATAAAAGCGGAAACAATACACCAGGTAGCACACAGGGAGCAGTAGCAGCACAACACTCTCTAAAGTGGGCCCTAGTTTAGCTACAGGAGGCACTCAGCCTCCCCTCCTAACACAGGGACAGCTTACCCCTGGCTACCTGTCTTCGTCGCCGGCAGCTCTATATCACTGCGAACGACACCCTTGCTATCAGAGTGCCGTGCCGCCGAACGTGTTGCTCCAACGCCGTCATGAGCCCTCTGTCCATCTTTTCACTGTTCGTCTCTCCTCCTGGTGCCATCAGTCACAGCTGCACCAAATCATTCATTACACACAGGACTCCCCTCTCCTGACGTCACTCACTGGGGGGAATCCCTCTCACTCTCGCTACAATACGCAACAAAACTCATTGCAGACTGCAAACATCCCCTCTTCTCTGAATACGAACCTCCTGCTATCAGAAGACTCTGTGTGCCAAAGTGCAAATCAAATCGCTTGAAGTTATCATTTGTTCCAGCCTCTATCAAGCTGCTGAGCTCTAATTCTAAACCTTAATGGAATAGAGTAACGTGTAATAAATATAAATACACAGGCTCTTTAGCACTCGGCACTTTTTTTTGCATTTTTATTCTTTTTTATGTCATTGTGTTGTTTCATTCTGTTGTCAGTGTGAAATTAATAGCTAGATGTTTCCTCAGGTTTGTGTCAAATTGTTTGTGTTCCTGTGACGTTTTTATCCTATTTCATGTGAAGCAACGGACTGTGGCACTGTGCCCAAGACAAATTTCCCTTTGGGGACAATAAAGTTTACTCTACTATAACTCTAGCTGAGCTCAAAGATCTGCAGAAGAGCTGTGATGAGAGGGTGGAGCACATCACCCAGGAGAAGGATGAGGTGATCACCAGTGCCAGGAATGAAACAATGGCACTGGTATAAAAAAAAGAACCTGAAGCACTTGGTCAGCTTCAAGACCTTGAAGTCTGAGATCCACCAGAGAGAGACTGAGTGGCAGACAAAGGTCAATGCTCTGGAGGAGAAACTCAGATGTGAGGAGAAAGAGGAGCTGCAGAAAAAGAGTGCAGACATGGAGAAGAAGTGGAATACAAAAGGCCAAAAGGATAGATGAGGACCTCCAATGTCTGAAAATACTGAACTTGAGGTATGTCACATCAGTTGTTCATTGTTGGAAAAATTATGATACTTTATGACTAGATAAACATAATTATCCTAGAGAAGAACTGTATACATCCTGAAGTGAACTTTTCATATTATAAAGTTGTGTTTGTTTTCAAGAAAGGAGTTGTCAGAGAGGAGCAGAATGACCTTCGCTGTTCTTCTCAGCCACTACTCCCACACATTTGTTATGATAAGGCATGAATCAAGTCTCTATTGAGTGTGTCTCATATCAGCAAGGATGTGAGGTCACTATCATATGTTCTGTGTATAAATCATGTGTGAACTTTGTATTCTTTGAACATTTGCACTGCAAGCTCTTTGTGTGTAACTTGTTCCCTTGCTGCAAGAATACTTTTTATTCAGATTTAACCTTTGGAAGAGAAAATAATGAAACATATGGTGTCTGTGTCTTTTCAGAAACTTGCCTCCAAATCTGACAAGGAGAAGGCAAAGATGAAAAAGGAGGAGGAGAAGGCAGATAATGAGGCAAAAAAGAGGTTCAAGAAGGAGGTGAAGGAGGTGAAGAAGCAAGAAAAGAAAGACAAAGAGAAGAGAGAGAAGAAAGAGAAGGAATAGAAGAGAGAAAAGGAGGAGAAGACAGAAGACAGGTGTTAGACCCTTTTCCCTTCACCCCCCCCGTTTACCGTTTCATCCTCTTACCCTTCACCCCTCCAGCCTCTAACTCTTTACTCCTCCACCGTCTTACCCCCTTGCCTCCCCCACTCCTCTCTCCCATCCTTCTTCTTCCTCAACCCTGCCAACCATCCCCTCATCCCAACTCCCCCCACCCTCTTACACCTTTACCCCCTTTCCCTCCGCCGCTACACCTATACCTATCCACCCTTCATAAACAATAAGAATAATTAAATATATAAAAATAATTCAGTCATATTCACCTATTTCTGTCTTTATAAAAGATAGTAAAAACACACATACAACAACTTGACGGCAAAGTTTTCAAATAATTTTACTTTCTGTAAACTGAAGATTATCCTTCACTTATCAGTGTTTCCAGAGTCTGAAAGTTTTACTGCAGCTGATACCCCTCATACGTCAGAGAAAGACCACCCTCCAGTGTTACAGTTTAGTACTGCATCAGTGTGTTGAAATATGTATTGGTCTCAGATCCTTGGTGAAGATTAAAGATCTCATTCATTTTTTTAACCTTCCCTCCATACATACGTATACACGTATATATGATATACATGCACCTGAATGATGACAGCGTTATTTTACAATTCAAAACCACAACACTAAGGTAGTTAGTGAGTACACACAACAACCACGGCTTTACAATGCTCCAATTTTGTAATTATAACAACAGAAACGTACTAAGGTTTTCTTTGTGTAGGGGTCTACTACAGATCACTGGAAAAAAGGAAATGTAACCATTTGTTGAGTGTGCATGTGCAAGTGTTTGGTTGAAATACCAGCCTAGGTAGTATTTGTTATTCGCAGTTAGAGTTTTTTTTGGTTTGTTTTCATTGTTTTACATCATTGAATTACTGTGGAGGTTTTACACTGATCAACAGAAAGGACCTGACCACTTCTTTCACCACTGTGTCCTTCTTAAAAGATCTCTCATATTTAAGCAGACAGTCCAAACAGTGGTACTCATGGCAGTAGTAGTGACAGCAGCATTCTTATCACATGTTTTTAGAGAACGGTTTGTCTTTCCCACATTAGAAACCAGCAGTAACTCCCTGCTGATGACCGAATCATAACACTCAGAATTACATTACACTACAATGTGTAAACTTAACCCTGCCCCACCACTAGAGAGCACTGTAATCCTGCTGTTCCCATTATTGGTTGGGGAAACTTCTTCTCATACACAGAAGATATCATAGGTATGTCCAGGCCTGGTCCTAGACTCCTTACTACTCTATGAGTGTCCTTTAGGACTGTAAGCTATGACATGCACTGTTTTATGTTATCTAAAACTGAAGCCATAGAATCTAATAATGCATAGGCCCATATTTAATCTATTCATACATGGACTGATATATTAATTAAAAAGTATGAGATCTGCCTTAACCCAGTATATTTCTCTAGTCTACTAATGAATTTCTATCAGCCAGTGCTGCACCATGAGTGCCGCATGGGGTTGCAGTGCTTGTGCAACTGGGTCAGGGTTCAGGTTGAGTAGCAGTGGGATGACACCGGGAAACCTCCATCTGTTGAGTAAAGTGGCGTTGCGAGGTTTGACAACCAGAAATCGGTGCATGGTGACTGAGAAAGAGAGAGATTGGTGAGTGAACCACTAAAAACTTTTTTGAGAGAGAAATGTGCCGCTACTATGCGATGTAAATCTGAAGTTAACCAACGCTAACACACGCAGCTAACTAGCTACATCTACATGGTGATTGCAAATGATTGACAGTAATCCCAAAAATTGCAATTTGCAAGTAGCCAAATAAATCCGATAATACTGAAGTAACTGCTCTTCCTGCTGTATCCAGGTTTTATATGGCCAGACCAACCAATTAGATAAGAGTAAACTTTGAAGTCTGATTGTGGCATGTTTGTGATCAATGATTTGTGTCAAACCAGCAAGAACAAAGATACTTTTGTTATTTTTTTTATTTGGGAAGAAGTGGGACAACTTGGTGGGGCAGTTGGAGCATTTGGTGGACATTTGGTAGACATTTGGTAGACTGCGAAGGCCGAACTGAAAGGTATGAAGGAGTATTAGGGCCATGGATGAGGCCATCCAAAAAATCGAACTGTCAAGAACAAAGTCGAAATGTTAAGAATAAAGTCAGCAACTGATCAAGTAGTTTAATCCTGAAGGTGTGGTGTCTGAGAAGCAGGCATTACCGCAACTAAGGTCCCAATGCGCTGTGGCACATCGATTTGTATGATAATTGTATCGTTATTAATGGCTGTATTGATGGTTTTAGATGCTATGTAGTGTTGATGGAGGCATACAGAACAAACAACAACCCCAAAGTAAGAGCAGACTATTTCATCACATCCATTGTGCGCTTGGGAGGATGCCCGGAGCAATTGTGCTGACAGAAGCAAGGAAAATGACAAGGGGAGTTGACTTGATTCTCATTTCAACTTTATTCACAAGATGACTTTTTTCTTGAAATTTCTACCTTTTTTTTCAAAGTGCATGATTAAAAAAAATCTTCCTCCTCTCATTTTTTGTTCTCATCCATGGCCCTAATTCTCCTTCCTCGAAAGGAGATGTTGGCAACCCCCAAAGCTGATAAAAGAAGCCAACACAAGTACCAAAAACTGCACTTCTTCGAATGGCCCCTTGAGGCTGGCTCCAAAAGTGAGTCAATCTCTGTAGACTCCCATGCTAAAACGCCCAACCAACTTTACAGCAGAATTAGACATGTTTACAGGCTGGTACAAAAATAAGACTTGTGGCCATGTGGAGCCAAGACTTCGACGCCTGCCGACTTGTGGCAAGCATACACTCACCCACCTATCACTCAAAGTGGCAACACCCATAATTATGTAGAACTTTAAGCCTTAATAAAATTGAAAGCGAGTGAGTTTATATAAAAAATTCACCCCCGTACAGTTATCATGAAGGAGAAAATTAGCCATGGAGACCAAAACTGTTTTTTATACCAGGCTGTAAACATGTTTATTCCTGCTGTAAAGTTGGATATTTTAACATGGGAGTCTATGGAGACTGACTAACTTTTGGAGCCAGCCAGAAGCGGCCATTTGAATAAGTGTAGTTTTTGGTACTTCTGTGTTGGCTTCATTTTTCAGCCTCTGTGGTTGCCGCTTGGCTGAAACACAATACATAATTTAAAAGTGGCTGTTTGTCGGTGTTGTTTGCTTTCATTACCGGTGCACAATAAATCTCGGGATAGTTTGGGCCATTAAGGATCTACCTGATGAATCCCTCGTTGCCCAGGAAAAGAAGGCTTCATTTGTCAGCTGCATTTGAAGGAGCCTACGAAATGGGACAGCCTAGTCGCACCGCTATGACACAATTGGTCCTCAAACGCAGCCACTGAAGGATGCGGAGAAGTGGGGAGGTTTAACAGGAGGGACTCTCATACATTAGCATGCACGCGCTGCCAGACCGGAGACCAAAACAAAGAAGAGAGAAACTTAACACACACACAGGAGGTGTAACTTTGTTCTCTGCTCAGGACGCCATTACCCCACTTTATCTTCACATAGACATTAATTGTTTGTTGCTATATTATTGTTTAAAATCTCATTTACAGAACCTAAAAAGTTCACCCAATCTTTTTTTATTTCTTTTTTTTTTAAGGAAAAATCCAATTTATGTGAAAACTTATAATAAGTTTGGCTAAAAGACTTATTAATACTGTTACTGTTGTGAAACCAAAACATGTGCATTGATCTTGTTTGTGAGCTTTTGTCAGGAACCAAAAACAACGACCAAACAGTGACTGTATTTGCTGCAAGGATCACTTGGACTTAGCGGGGACACCAGCCAGTTTGCAGTTTGTGTGCGTGTGAGTGTGTGTGTGAGTGTGTGTGTGTGTCTTCAGCCAACAGATAGGCTAGAAACTGGACTGCAGCTCTGACTGGAAGTTGGCCAGAAACACTCTTAAATGCTGCAGCAGCACATGTGCTGAAAGCTCACTGCAGTTAATAATCAGAGCAGGTGGCTGAGCTGAGTCGACCAACACTCATGACAGTCTATGCAGGATGACACAATGGAAAGGAACAAAAGGAGTGTATTATACCATTTATTAGTGTTACTCATACTGTAAGGATTTCATCAGTCAACAGACCAACAGCCAGTGGATGCTGGCTCAGATGAGGACTGAAGATGCCCAACTCTTGTGAGTGAAACGTTATAGCTGTGTGTGAGATTTCCTCTGACTGTATTCCTGCAGTTCAGCTGCTCTAGAAAATGTTTTCTCCTGAGGTGTGAAATATTTTACAGATTATCCTCCAAGCAATCGTCTGATTATTTAGGACTGCACAGGTTTTGGATTTGGAGGATTGGGGATTTAGCACATGAAGAGAAAAGGTGCCTGAAGGAGGCGCTACTCTCATCACTTCAGAGTCCAGTTGTTTTAAACTGTGGCTCCAGTCATTCATTTAAAGGGATCCTGAGTTTGCATTTTCAAACAATATTGCTACACTTGATATGAAATTTTATTGTCATAATGAAATTAAGTGATGTTTTTTGGTCTGTTTCATTACTTTTTTTCTTTTAACTTTAATCTTAGGTTGTTGGTCCTCCAAATACATTCCATTCATTTACATGAATTTCCCCTAGGGGATAAATAAAGTATCTATCTATCTATCTATCTATCTATCTATCTATCTATCTATCTATCTATCTATCTATCTATCTATCTATCTATCACTTTTGGTGATATTAACCAAAAGTGCACCATTGGTGCAAGTTTGAATACAAGAAGTTATTGAAATTACAAACAATATCTATGTTCTTATATCTAAGTTGTTATTTTGTAATCGTACTTTTTGAAAATTAAAGTTTATCACTTAATTTGGCCACCAACTTTCTGCAGATATTTTCCTACAATAGATGATGCCTCATCCAGCTGAGGAGGAAGACCCCGACCCCCCTGTGTGGCAGCTTGTCGTCTCTTTCTTCTGTAATGGAATGATCGAAGGTGTCGTACTGCTGCTCCTCCTCTGGCTCCTCATTCAGATTCTCTTCGTCACGAATTTGGAAGGTACTGAAATTTGACCAAATGCCAGTGTTGGTGTGTTGGAGGGAACAGATTTAAGGAAAGATGTACAATGAGATCAGAATCCTTACTTTAATCTTGACTCTGAGTACAGCCTTTATCTTTCTTTGCAAGTCAGCTGTGTTTTGTTTGTGACACAAATATTAAAAATAAAAAGGAAAAGTGATGTGTTATAGATACTTAAGATGCACGGGTCCAGATTATTTGTATGTGTAATGATGGATTAATGTGAACGGGGTGATTCCTAATTACCGCATAGAATTACTATGCTGGAAAACATAGCGGAACAATGAGCAGCTAAAGAGTGTTTTCAGCTTGTTACGCTGCCCCCAAGTATATATATATATAAAAAAAAACTCAACTCATGCAGCTTTAAATAGGAAGATAGATTTTTATCTTAACACCCTGTCACATTCTTTAACCTTTAAGGCAGAAACATACAGTATGTCTTTAGAGCCCTTTAATTTGTAGTGAAATTACACGCTTGTTGGCAAACAGTGTGACTATATGAACCATGGACTTTGTTAGGCTATAAATATGGCTGCCCTCAGGCCAAAATTCCTGGTAAGAGAAGCCTTATGTCGCTCCGGATTAAAACCTACTACCACCCGGGGTCACTTCTTTTTTGCTTTTGTGTGGGTGGGTCAAATATCCACTCGTTTGAATACGGATGAATGAGCTACCGTTTTAATGTATACCCGATTTAACAATATCCATCAGTGTGTTGATCTTTAGATAACGCAACTAATTGTTCAAGATACATTACATACTAGGGTACTCCTGGATGTTTACACTAGAATTACAGAGACAGAGTTAGATTTGAAGTTATCACATTAATAAGAATAACAATAATATTAACATAATCATGGTCTTCATGTATGTGGGTGGTCGTGTGTATATATAGACACTTAACCAAAGATGACAGTGTCAGTGCCCTCTGTGAAAATGTGAAAATAAACAGTTATTTTTCCATGTTAACCATAAATAGATGCTGTGGATAGTGGTGGTCAGGATGGTGTAAATATGTGTGTTAACATTTCAGGTATCACAGACATCTTTTGAGACGATTAACAAGGTAGTGAAAATCAGTGACGTACAATTCATCATGTATTTAAGATTTTCTTGGGGTTACAGGTGGGTCCTTCTGCCCCTGACACAGAATATGTCACATATTCTTATAAACAATTAGTTTATAAATAATAAATCAATGTACAGTGGGGTCCAGAAGTTTGAGACCACTTTTCCATTCAAATACATATATTCATGATATATTAGGTTTATTTTCTAATAATTCAATAAAAATAGTTTTTATTTGTTTCATTTAATAATGTGGACAAATCAATTGTTGAAATCTATCAAATTCAGTTTAGTGATGGGTTAATATTAAATTGTGTATTACAGATGAATGGAAATTGTTTATGGAATCAAAATTGTTAATTGTTGTTGATTAATTGACCTATATTTTTCTTGGTACTCACAGAATTGGCCTTGAAAAGCTGTGTGGGTCATAAAAAGCCCATATTTTGGTTGAATCAGAGTAAAAACCAACCAAAACTCCTAAAGTCATCAGCACCTGGAAAGGGGGTAAAGGCTTTTAAACTTAAAGTACCTATAGGTAACAGACATGCTGCAACTTACTGTGCCACATTACATCTTTCTTTCCCTTTTTATACTTGGTAAGTAGTCATGAAAATGTGCTGAGGAGGCCATTTTGCACCCATACATCAAGAACACAGTTAGCTCATTTTCTTACCATTCACATCTATAGTCATTCATTTGGTTCATTCACTTCCCCAACCTGAGCCTAGTAGCCCAGTAAAGGAAAGTGAGGAAGGTGTTCAACTCACGCTCTGCCCAACACCTCCGTAACACAATCAGCCCCGGGATGTTACGCTCTACATCGCTGTTGACTTTTTCAGTATTAAACCGAGAGCAAATACGTTCAGTATAAACATTTGAACCATTTTCCAAATATGTTCATTAAAAACCTTTCCTCATTATGTCAGTTCATGTTCCATTACGTTTCTCAAAAAACTCATTTGCTGTTGCAAATAAGTATCTGATCATCTGTGCATCAAAAGCTTTTCTGAATGTGGATGTGCAGCTTCACAGAGACTAAAAGCCTCTCTAAAACCAGACTCATGGTTGTGAGTCCAGTGACGACTGTTAAGAGGACGGGGTAAGTTTGTTGTTTTCATCCAATAGTGAAGGAGGCAGTAGTGTGACATTATCTCACTGCAGGTAGTGTTAGAGATCATGTGAGTTGTTTTTTGGAAAGCTCATGCAGTGTAAATAGGCCTGCATTTGAAAAACATTGAATTGTTGACCGGCTCTTCAGCCTCTGGTGATGACTCACTCGCTCAGATTTGTTCAGGAATGAGATGTTTTCCGTGAAACACATGCCACATATTGTGAAAAAGAAAACTGGCAGGGAGAGAAAGAGCCCGTGCATACACACACACACACACACACACACACACACACACACACACACACACATACGTATTTGTACATGGCGAGGGGTGACTCACTCTCTTTTTGTTCATGCGACCTTGTGGTGGTTGTGTAGGTGGCGGATCCAAGACAGTGGTATGTGACCTGCACTCTGAAGGAACTGCACACATTTACAAGCTAATGACTGTTTTCATGTTTGTAGGTCAACCCTACGATAAATTCAACTTTACCTTAGTCCTCATGTGAGTGAAAAAAATGATGCCCTCTTTCAATATACTGTACAATGCTGAAGTCTATAAAGACCCTCGTCCACTGTTGAACTGAAAATATGCTTCTACTAGCAAATTAACTGAGCAAAAAGAAAAAACACATTTTTCTGCCTGTTTTCTGACAGGAGCAGCTACGACCTGTAAAGCGTGATCGACAGACACAGGCAAACTTTCGTGGGTCATCCAGCAGCTCTGTTCCGAACAAAGTATTAGTAACATCAGATAATGAGGAGGATACAGCTCAGTTATGCAAAAACTTTTCAATAATCAGTTGCTTCTACTGAAATATATCCATTGTGTCTGTTCTTTGTCATAAAGCAACAATGTCAAACCCAGAACCAGGGTCTGTGAGATAATGTTGTAAGACCTCTCACAGCCATTGTGGTCATCTGACTGTGACACCACACCTGCAGGTAGCTCCACCTGTCTGTCATATGACTCTGCCCTTCCAGGTGGTACAGGTCCGTTGAAGAGCGTCTCTTCCTGCCACCTTCTGGCCTAATCATTTAGGTACAGTCCCTTGTTTTTGTCTTGCCTGAGTGTATCTTTCATTGTCATGTAGAAATGACATTTTTGATTCAAGACAACAACAATATCAGATTTTGATCAATCGGCCTGACATGAGTCTCTGGGCTGGGATAAGGAAACTTTATTTTATTTTATTATTTTGTGAGATAGCCTATGTACAGTATATACGCGTGTCTCAATTAGCCTGTGACCGCCGTTTATCTGTTGTGTGCTCCTCCAGTTCTGTGACTTCTATAATCTGTCTTCAGCAGCACATGATGTAGGAGCTATAGGCCTAATTACTGTGATAAGATGACGGAGAGCGGCAGCGCTGGTATAGGCTGAGCTGCTTTAAAAGAAGCCAGTGGACCCTCTCTGCCTCCAACGCACAATCACTGCGATTGAAATAAAAGCTCAGTCACCCGATGAAGCTATTGGCTGGGAGGCTCCAGGTCCTTGCGCACTGCCGATGGACCGCTCTCATAAGCGCTCGCTCTGACTCGACACACGCACATCAAACTGTGTGGGACCATGTCGCAGTACACTCTGGGAGGTAGGAAGCCTAACGTGTTCTTGTGATTGTGTGTTTCTTACTTTTACTAGTTTCCACTGAGTCCGGAGCCTCGGTGATCGCTTCTATTTTTTTTTTTTAAATTATAGCTTCTTTGTGCACTTCAGTTTTTCCAACAGAAAGAGAAAAAAAGAGTAAATATTACGACTTGGCACAGATTTTATTCAGAAATCATAAAGGTAAACTGATCTCAGCCGTGATGAAGAGCTAAAGAGGATGAGGATGAGGCAGTTTGAGGAGGATATGCACTCACACACAACTGAGGCTGTAACAGAGAGAGAGGCTGTAACTCACTGGGAAGGTGTCCCTGTTTGATTTAGATAACTTTGTGTGAATAAGGACCAAGAGTGTTGTAGACAAACAAACCAGATTATCCCAGCCAAAGGGCAGAATAGGCTTCATACACTTTCTGTCAACTAAAGTAATTGCATGGAATTTCCCATCTTGTTATTACTATATGCATGTCTAAATGAAGTTTACCAGCAGCCTGTACACACAAGTAAGAATTCTGCATTAAATGCTGAATTGGCTCAGCTCATGTTTCACCATTACCTCATTTGCTCTATAATCATCAGAGCTCACTGGCTGGTCAGTCTGACTCATGTCAGCAATACCCTCAGCCTTTATTTTCTCACACCACTGCAGCATTCAGCCCATCTGTACTTTCATCTGTTAATGGAGGCTGGCTGAGGAGCTGCCTGCTCCTGGACTGACTCTTTGACAGGGCTGAAATGGATCTGCACTGACAGCCAGCACAACACTTGCTCTGATAGTGATCTAGTCTTTCCAAGGATGCACCTCCTGCAGTGAGCGTCTGATAACTCTCGTGATGATGTGAGAATCCATGTATGGTGCATATTAGGACACACCCTCAGATAGTCAGATAGAATGTGTGTTTTTTCAGTGATTAGCTGCTGATTTAAAAAATCTGGTTTATTAATTAAGAGTAAAAACCATAGCATTCGTCCCTACTAAGTGTTGGATTTTATGTACGTGAAAGGTCTTAATAGTAATAAAAGCATTAAGCTTTTCTCTGTAAATGATTTTCACTCTCACGGCTGGTTGTTTACCTTGAAATGGTCACTGGTGGAAGCTCACAGCTTTCGAACCTTATTTTCACTGCTGTCCCCCAGTGTGTCTGATGCATGAGTCATCCCAGTGCTCCCGCATTATCTGACGTTAAATGAGCATCAGGGTCTATGAAAAGCTGTCTAGTATGAGAAATCGTCAAGGCTGACATTGAGTACTTACACATACAGTACATACACAGTATACATACGCATTTCCATGCATACTGTCAATACATGCATACTGTCATGCATATATATATACATGTAGATTGGGGTGACAAGCAACAAAACTGCTGTTTAAGGCAGCTCTTAACCACTTGCTTATAGAGGGCAAGTGGTTAGATTTCATTGTTTACACCACTTAACTATGTCAGTGTCAGCTGTCACTGTGCTGCTGCTTAGAGGTCACGAAAAATGAAGAGAAGTGAAAAACAAACGTGTGAAAATAAAAAGGTAGCTTTACATTTGTTACTAAAATTGTTTCCTCACTTATGTTTAAACCTGTGTTGATGCAATTAAATAAAAAATACACCACAATTTCACTCAGTGCAATCATAACAAGAAGGATTAGTAAGGAGTATATTTTGATTTTTTTTTTTATTTTTAAATGGCCAAAACCATGACATCATAACCTCGTAACGTAAGCAATTACATGAAATGAATGAAAAACAAAAAAGCAGAATGTGACTGTGTGGTGCCACGACTTCTGGTTGAAGTGCCACTTGGATACATATACACTCAACCACACATATATCTACACATACGTGTGTATGATGTTGTTGGTGTCTTATCCAACTTTTAATGGTAATGTTTTGTGGGCACACAGACAACATTCGTGTGATGAAAACACACACACACACACACAAACACACAAGCACATGCACACACAATTTGATTGCCAGGAAAATTGACACCAACGCATTGCATGTGCTCTGCTCCTGCTTTGGATCAAAACGGCAACTGTGCCAATACCATTTATAGAATTATGATTATAACCCCGAGATATTTCCTCTTTAATCTCATCAAGGAGGCAGAGTGCAGACACAACAAGATAATGTTTAGAGTCAGATGTCCTAAGGTCTTTTGTGATGAATCTGGCTTCATTCAAAGTCTGTCGTTTTTTTTCTCACTGACAGGTCACTCAAAAGCACAAAACTGATTTGATTTGTCAGTTTGTGATGGTGCTCCTCTCTTTATCTCTCTCTTGTCTCTCTTTTCTCTCTATTGCTTTCTCCCACTCAAAGATTCACTGCACCTCAGTTTCTCATGCTCCTTCTTAGTCCCACCAACACATTATTAAGTCCTGACTGCTTTGTTTTCCTCTGTCTCTCTAGTTCACCTGCAGATTCTGCTGGCTGTGGGCCTGGCCGTGTTCTGCTACTGTCTGGTTCTCGGTTGCGTCCTTTGCTGTCGCAGAAAGAAGAGGGCTTCATCCGAGGACAAGGAGGCAGTTTTCTTGTCTCCTCATCCTGCAGAGAGGGTGACCGTGACATTGACTCCGTCTCCGTGTACGCAGCCCGTTAAGCAGCAGTATGAGGAGCTGGATGGAGATGTGTTGGAATTTCCTTCCTCTAAAAGCAGCTCTTCTCCCTCTGAGGATGATCTAACTGCTCTGCCTTTTGACACCAACCCTACCAGTTCAGCTGAGCTGGTGCAGTCTCTGGGGTCATCTTTCCCAATGCGGCGCCTCAGCACCCCGGCTGTTCCCTACTCACCCAGTAAACCCCAAAGTCATGGCAGAGCTTCTTTGCCCTCCCTCACTAAGATGAATCTGGTGTCCAAATCTCGTCGGGCGATGGGTCGACGAAGCACTGTGAGCGGTGAGAGTTTTCTTTACAGCGAAAGCAGTCGACTGACTGCTGGTGCTGCCAGAGCTCCTACCCAGCAGGGGGAGCTATCACGGTATGGCTCTAACTCTCTATCCATCCCCTCTAAACCTGCTCCTCTCCTGCACTTCTCCCTGCTCTTCTCCTCTGCCTGCGGCACCCTGGCGGTCAACATCCTGGGGCTCTCGGGGGCCAGTCGAAGGCGCAGCGGGGTGTTTGTCCGAGTCAGCCTTCCTCCACTCTGCCCCTCCCCTCAGCAGATCGCCTCTCGGCGCCGTAGCCTCAGCCCAGACCTCCACAGTCAGAGCTTTGTGCTGCAGGTGGGCTCAGTGGAAGAGCTGTGCACCTGCACCTTGAGACTAGCTGTCTACAGCAGGGACTTCTCAGGCCTGAGAGAGACTGCGCTGGGGGTGGTGGAGCTGCTCTGTGAGCAAATGGATTGGGAACCCGACATCACCACCACCTACACCAGGCAGCTCAGCCCAACTAAAAACAAGTTGAAAAAGGTAGATGGTGATTTCATTTATTGTATTGATGTATGCATTACCGTTAAGTGCATAGAATAAGAAAACAGACAAAGGTGCAGTGAAAAACAGATAATTAGAGGTCCTGTGATGAAAGCCCAAGGAGGACTTGGCTCTCAGCAACTGGACCTGAGCCCAACATGAAAACCAAGTGAAAGTGTCTGCAGAGTCTAATAAAGGGCAGATTGGCAGCCTCCAAAAGCCCACAGAGCAGTTGTTGCCTTAACCAGCACCACACCAAAACCTTTATTTAATACAAGTTATCTGAATTTAAGTGGTAGCCTGTAGTCAGAACTGCAGTGCACACAAAGAGCTGGCTAACTTGGGGTAGAACCCATGTCAGCTGTCTCTCTGGTCAAGGAATAGTTATGATATTAATCCGTCCATTAGCTATACCATTTACCATATATCACAGGGGATCTGAAGCCAATCCTAGCAGACAGCGGGCGAGAGGTGGGGTAACATGCCAACTTCACACAGAAGGGCTGGCAGGCAGGTCTGAACCAGCAGGTGGTCGGTTTAGCTTAGCGTAAAGACTGGACGCAGGCGGAAACAGCTGTCCTGGTTCTGTCCAAAGGCAATAAAATCTGCCTCCCAGCACCTGTGAAGCTCACTAATTAACATGTTTTATCTCATTTATTTAATCTGTGCAATGTAAAAATTTGGCCATGTAACAGTCACTTCCTGAAGTCTCCATTCCTCATAAAGCTCACACTGACATCAGAACTCTCACAGTAAACCATAACCTGTTGTCTTTGGACTAAAGACTGCAGATTAACCAAGCAAGATATGACTCGTTAATTAGTGAGGTTTAGATGTGCTGGTAGGCAGATTTCGATACCTTCAGATAAAAACCATGCTAGCTTCTTTTCCTTGCTTCCAGTCTTTATGCTAAGCTAAACTGGCTAAACTGTCTGCTGGATCACTGGTATTGATCTTCCCATCTAACTCTTGGCAGGAAAGAGAAAAGATTTGCTTTAAATGAAAAAAAGCAATCTCTAAAATGATAAGACACATTCAACTGAGTGGAGTAATTTGTTGCATTTTGATTGGCTGGCGGAAGATGCAACCTGGGGTGCTCGAGTAATGAGGCTCTTTCTCTTGTTGTTTTGGGTGCTGTCAGATCCAATCAAAATTTTACACAGACCTTAGACCCCAAGGCGATTTAATTCTGACTCAAACAGGAAACAAAGTGGACTGGGACGTGTGGACCAGAGACCTGGTATGTTTTGGGTCATGCCCTTGAGTTTTTCACGCGCCTGTGTCCGCCTAATGACCTTAAGTACAAACTGAAGCAGGGTGGACCGTGGGCTTTGTGTGTGTCTGAGGGTGTCTAGCTGCGATCATAACTCCTTTTTGGGCTACTGATTGTACTTCCTGCTCTCTTTGATCTTAATGTATGTTTCAAAACCTTTTTAACAAAGTCTGCATGTTCAGTTGATTTCACAGATAGAGAAACTATGCACATGGGCTTATAAATAGCACATATCATGTTTTATCCATGAAGGAATGTAGCATCTAATCAGCTTTCCCGTTAGCCAGTTTTCCACCGTTGTTAGTCATGGTGACATTGTTGTTAGCGATTGCAGAGCAAACAAGCAGAGTGCAGCAGATTGGCAGTGCGCCCACGCCGTGCCCTCTGCAGCTCTGTCGAAACAGTGCCAGAGGGCATTAATAACAGGCTTTTGCAGCGAGGGGGGTCCTGATGTTTTAGTGGACATTAGTCAGTCAGTCACTGATTTTTGCCACAGAGTCATGCTGTGTGCGTGGTGGGTGGGAAAAAATCATTTCTGGTGGGTGGGCCAGATGGAGTCAGTCGAGATTACATCTTTTAATGTAGCCACTTCCTGGATTTATAGAAAAACACCAGGTTTTGTAATTAGTTTAAGGGGACCAGCCGGGCTATTGACGATTATTCATCTGCAGCACCTTACTTGTTTTGACACCCCATGGGAGTGGAGGGCATGACATGATGGAGATTTCAGGACTGTACATTTTAGCTCAAGAGGAGCCTGAACACAACATTGCTCCTATTGACTGTCAGGAAGATCAGAAGGAAGAAAAATGGCCACTAACCTCTGCTTTCTGTTGTTAGCTAATGAGCATATGGTTAACTTTAGGAGTACATATAGGAATGTTAAATATTTAATCCATTTAAACTGATGATAGAACTGGGAGGAAGTGATCTACACATACAGTTAACATACATTATCACCATATTTTCTCCATATCAACACAACACCCACCTGTCACTCAAAGCGGCCACGCCCTCCATTATGCAGAACTTTAAGCCTAAATAAAATTTAAACAGCTGAGATATACAGAAGTTCACTTTCCGTGCAGTTGCCATGAGGGGGGAAATTGGCTATCGAGAATAAAACCATTTTTTGCACCAGGCTGTAAACATGTTGATTTCTGCTGTAAAGTTGGGTATTTTAACGTGAGAGTCTATGGGGATTTACTCACTTTTGGAGCCTCAAGTGGTCATTCGAGGAAGTTTTTGGCACTTTGTTGTTGGCTTCATTTTTCAGCCTGGAGGATGTGGTGGCAGTGACCTGGAGATTACTAAATCTGTGACTGAAAGATTTGCATCTTGAGAAAATGTGGAAGGGATAGTATGCTAAACTGCGGAGTGCCTTATAGATGGAGACTGCGGGGAAAGTGAAGCTGTCGCTGATAGTGTGAATATTCGGTCAATCATTCCTATACAAATAAAGGATAAATGATGTAAAACCACAGGGAGAAGTTTGTCAGTATCATAATACTTTCCCCCCTATCTTCTGAGGCTTCCATGTTATGGAGATCACTGGATGACTCATATAATCTGTCTGTTGGGTCCCGTTATGTAACTAGAGTGAACAGAGTTACCAAATAATAAGAGAAGAAAAGACTAATGCAGTCCACTGCAAATAAGTCTTACTTCCAACTATATTGTGCCTGAGGATAAGATAAGAGTAAGAACATTTTTCATTTCATTTTTATGTTATTATATAATAGTACATTGTATTATAGTATTTGTTTTTGATATAAGACAAATTTTGAGGAGGAAGAGGATTCGGCTGTACAGCCAGATTTTATGAACTAGCCTCAAATCTTATTATCACAGGTAAAGAGAGATGCAACACAGTTCTCCCTCTGTTTGGTTGTCAGTGTAGAGGTAGGAATTTAAGATTTATGAGAAAAAATGCAATAGGCAATAATTTATTTTGCTTCATATCAAATCACCATTTCACCAAATCACCAGTGTTACTTTCCGGAAAAACAAACCTCAGGCTGTAGCTTTATTGTGTGTTTGCAGAATAACGTCACTCCTTTTAAAAGGCGGTGTAAATGTGAGTGACGGTCTCTGAGGCGAAGTGCTAGTGACAGACAGAGGCAGTGAACCAAAACTCACTTGTTGGATGAAATGGCCTTCACACTCTGCTGCCCAGCCTCAGCAAGTCGCTGGCGGGCTAACGCTCAGCCAATTTTTAGCAGACTGTGACTCGCAGGACCCCAAACAATGCAAGCTAATGAAATCTGACGTGAAATCAGATGGAAATGATCATCATACTTACACATTAGCTGTTACCTTTAACCAAAGCGCCTTAGTGCATGAATATCAATTATTACAAAAGAAAATCCTTTCCACTGACAGAAGAATGATTAATTCTGAGTGGCAAAGAGGCCTCATGAATAAAAGCTGAATACATTTTCCTTCAGATGAAGACAAACTGACTCAGAATGAAACTTTTAACCTGTTCCCATTGATTTACAGAAAATCCCTTTGAAATTCCCCTGATGGGAAATTGATACGTTGACTTTGACACTTTGGTCGACATTGACAGAACTTTAGACATCAACATCTTGATGAGCATGGCTTAGAGCATGGGATTTAAGTGCTTTACAGCTTGGATCTGCTCTATGTTCTTGTGGTTTTTCCCCCTTGGCTTCGTTTCATTCCCAGCCTCCCAAAGGATGAAGGGAACATCTGCTGGGGTGAAAGAAGACTTTTTCTCCCTCTTGCTAAAATCTCTCACATTTTGTCTTTATCTCACGGTTTTGTTGTCCTTCTCCCTCCCGCCCTCAGAGTGTGAGTTCTCAGGAAACCTTGGGTCACAGGAAGAGCTCAGTGTGTGCACCACGTGCTTTAGGCCAACTGTTCATCCTGCTGCAGTACCAGACGCTGGCCCAACGCATCAAAGTGATGGTCCGAAAGGCTGAGAATCTGGCCAAGCTCACAAGGATCCCAGGAGCTCCAGGTGAAGACCAGCAAGTCCTCATATCTAATAAATAAAATAGGCTGTTTATCCCCCGCCTCTTTTTTTTTTTTTTTTTTTTGCATTTGAAGGAATAATTCAACATTTGCTTATTTGTTTTCTTGCGGGGAGTTAGATTAAAACATTGGTACTGCTCTCATGTGTCGACAGGGGTCAGATGATCCAGAGTTTGTGGTTTTTACATTTTGCCTTCTAAACCAATGAAATAAAAGAGATGTAACATGTTAATTCATGAGCGGTAGGTTTAGTGGTGCAACAGTCTTTACGCAGTCTTTAATGGCAACCTGCAGAAACTGTATCAACGTCTATTAACCTCCTCAAGTGGATGGATATTGCTTTGGACTTTACAAATATACCATTAGATACCATTAAATACATGTACTTAGTATACTTAGTCACATGCTTAGTCAGCATGCTTAATATAAGCTGCAACGCACATGAATACACTGGCTGACATGTAAACTGCTAATACTGCCTCTGACTGTATTCTCCTCTATTACTCCAGCCATGGTCAGACAGACTGCTTCCCTGATGGGTTTGCAGTAATCAGATTAGGAACCGATCAGCCCGGTGTCATTTCCCCTCCTGTCTGTATCACATCTCACTGCATCTGATTTAAAGCTCTGTGGAGAGGAGGAAACAGGAGCTTCTGTAAAAAGAAAAAATAACTTTGATGTTTTGGTTTTCTCACACCTTAAAGGACAGTTTGAGACTACATGGTCAGTTGTGTGTTGCTGATGAGTTTCAAGATCAAATGGGTCCTAAAATTAGTGAAAATGACTGCTTTTTGTAAATGCGTGATTCTTATCTGACAGTGACACATTGCTTTTTAATTTGACTAAATCCAATTAGCTTGCAAGACTGGGTTTAAAGGGGAAATCATATTTTGGAAGTGATGGTGCCGATTTGTAACAGTGACGGTGGAGAGGTGCTCAGAGAGGATTATGAGGATGTAAATCAGCATGTGTAGATACATTTCATGTGAGGTTAACAACACAATACACAACACTGCAGTACTGTAGATTCATTCATTTACACCAAATATTTATGTAAATGATTTTACTTCTCCTTTTTATTCATTGACCCTTGTAGAAATAAACAGTTTAATCTAATTATGAGATAAATAGACCAAATCTGATATATAAAATACAATGATGACGGTGGATATCATTTTTTCACACAGACCACTACGTTGTCATCAACTTGCGTCAGGATGGGAAAGTAATTGGTACCAAGGAGACCAAAGGAGCCAGTGGTCCGAACCCCGTCTGGAACGCTCCATTTCTGTTTGACGTGCCCCCTGGTGACATCACTCAACTGCCATTAGTGCTTGAATTCATCATCATGCAGGTGAGAAGTTCTACATCCTGTATATACAGTATGTATTTGACAGAAACATGCAGTTTTATGTTGAAATGCTGCAATACTGGAAATGAATACCTCATTGTGACTTCTTAATGATCTTCAGGGCCGTCTCTACACTAAGAGCAGTGCTTTGGGTCGTGTGCTGATTGGCAGCGATGCTTCAGAGGCGGGACAGGGACACTGGAAGGAAATGTGCAGTCGGGGGCAAATAGAAACGGCTCGCTGGCACACCATCCAATCGGATGTGTAGGACTGACAGACAGACTGCACCAGTGTCCCTTTGCAGCCTAGTGAGTGTCCTAGAGGTGGAGTTCCTTGTAGGTGGGAATAACATGCGATAACTGCTGCCAAAGTATTTATTTTGTATTTTTGTTTTTGTTTTTTTAGTTCTGTTGTGGATTTTTGCTCGCCATGCTAACTTTGAGAGTTTTCCATGTTATTTATCAACAGATAATGTTCATGAATTAAATACTTAGTAATGCTGTTCAAGGGAGAGACAATATTCAGATGGTCCGTGTGTATCTACACATTGATCACCGTGTGGAGGAGTGTGTGAGGAGGGATGTGCAGCAGTTCTCTCCATATCAACAGTATTCTGCATCCCTGCATTGCCTTTTTCATTATTTCCACTGTGACTTCTTAAAACTGTAGTCTGTAAAACTGTATCATACTGGATGTACTGTATGCAATTTGTGCTGATGTTGTAGTACTGTTTGTATTGTGCCCAGAGGCTACAAATGTTAATGTTCAATAGAACTTGTTGGATTTTCAAAGATTTCAGTGCAAATTTCGGTGCATCTATGTTGCCACTCTGCCTGTGGTTTGCTGTGGTGTATTGCTGTGCCAGTATTTGTCCACAAGCTGTAAACACATCTGACATTCAGTGTGAGGCCGTTACACTGGCCTCACTTTATGTAGCATGTGGGCTGAATTATTGTTTTATTTGTGCAGTTCCCAAAAGGGGAAAAAGGTTTTTGTCCTCTTTTCAGCCACTGGAACTTACAATAAACATGTGGTGGCTTTATGATTCACAGTTGTACTGTAAAACAACCCTTATTCAGCCAGTCAAGCAATGCCTAATGCCAAAAACGTGTGTGTGTTTCTTTATAACACTTATTATTATTTCAATATCTAAAAATGTGACACCCTTTGTAACAAAATCAGAAGGGTGGGTTTGAACATAACAATTCTTGACATTTATTTGGCACATATATAATAATGACACATTTTAGAAAATGTAATGTGTTTTTAATACAAATCAATTGAGTTTATGTATAGTATATAGACCATGTTGATGCCTACTGGTGGCATGTATTGTCTCAACTGTATATGAATGTCTTTGCTTTTAAAAGGAAATAGTGTCAGAAGATCTAAAATAAATCATTATATTATATAAATAAACTTTTGTTGTGTATGGGTGACACTCCAGAGACTCTGGCTGTGATAAAGCCAGAAAACATGTAAAGACAGTGAAACCTGTCCTTGATGGTAAATGGACATTGAGGACAATAAGACAGTCCAGATACAAGAATCAAAGGTTTGAACGCATGGCATTCATCAGCTATATTGGCTTTTTTCCAGACATGTCACAGTGGGAAAAACATAGGTGTAAATAAACTGAATGATGGCTGAATTCCATTTAGTTATGCCATTTAGTTTCAGGGTCCAGTTATTGTGGGTGCTGGCTCACTGTCTCACTGTCATTGCTTACTGAGATGTAACAGAGGCATTGTTAATGTTCTGACATGTTTTCCCACTTTGACAAGTCAAAATGTCTGAGGCCTATTTATTCATATTGGCTTTGAATTGCAACGCGTTGTAATGTTATTTACTTCCTGCCTCTACTTTCTGAAAAAGGCCTATTGTACTGCTGGAACAACAAATGATACATTCATTTTATAAATTAAAAAGCTCTGGGAGAGTTTTGTCAGAGACCTTGTGAACACCTACATAGCTACATTTGCCTGATTTAATGATGGTTCAAATTCTTTATATTTTAATCACCTGAATCATCTGAAGAGAATCGGTCCTGGAGCAGCAGCAGCTTCTAAATATGAACATCGATTATGATATAGTTAGCTAATATCATTGGATGGCAGATGTAGCTGTAACAGTGGCTCTTCTGAAAGCCTTTAAAAGTCTTGCTTGCAATTCTGTGAGACCATACTTTAAACACAGTGGTGCTTTGAGCTAAATGCTAATGTCAGCATGCTAACATGCTCACAGTGACAACGCTATTGTGCTGATGTTTAGCAGGTATAATGTTTTTTTAAATCTTCACCACCTTAGTTTAGCATGCTTTCAGCTAACATTTACTAATTAGCATTAAACACAAAGTAATGTTAGTGTTTGTAATAATGATGACGATGATGATGACGATGATGTCACTGAGAGGCAAATGCTGCAGCTGCACCAGAGACAGTGAGTAGCTGAGCTCCTCAGACAGTGTGCCAGCTGTCATGGTGATTTGATGGAAATATGGGGACATTTCTGCTTCTTAGCTGGAAGAGTGACAGTCAATAAAATAAAACTCAATAAAACTTAATTGGATGAAAGTTTTTTCAAACTAAAACTCCCTCGGTCACTATAACTGAATGCCACTGTCATCCAGCTCCAAACATCCACATACAGTATACTGTGTATTCACTTAAAGTCTTGCTGCTGTGAGGGACAGTGATATTTGTAGATTTTGGCATCATGGAGCAGCCTGATAAAAATTCAGTTACTATTCCCAAGACATATGCAAACCTTTTCCCTAACCCTTCCTGGTCGATTTTTCACCCAGCCTGTGTTCACATCATCTGGTCCTGACAGAGATGTGACAAGTGTATGCTTTATGACTAAATCCTTTAGTCATTATTTCCTGTTCACAGTGGGCAACATCCCTCCCGGTAGTTATAAATATCTATAGGATGTGCAATCCAAAGGTGATGTAATCTAACTCCTAGGGTGATCTTCTGTCATATCAGATCATCAAATGTGAATGCAGCTACTCATACACACACACACACACACACACACACACACAATAACAGTACACACACTAATGCACACACCCACAGAATAAGTAATAACAACCATTACAATGGGTAAAATGTGGAAATTTGCATCATGGGCCCAGTTGGATGGAAAACACATTCTCACACTTAATTACACTCTTCATATCAAGTCACACTTCCCATTCAGCTTTTTTTCTCTCTCCTTTCAATACAAATTCATGGCTCCTTTCCTCACTCTGTAATTTGCACCGTCTACTGGCTTGAACCATCACTTCTGTCCATGAAGTGAGTTTCAGAAAAGCTGCAGATGTGCTAGAGGTTACTACAGGGCAGCAGGTGGTCAGGTTTGTTTTTTGCTTGCCTGTAGTTATCTTCAACATATAGTATAAACTTAGAACATGCAATCAGTAAAATAAAGTTAATCTATAATAGAGTAAAATGTATAATAAAAAAAAGATCATCTATGATTTCAAAATACTGACTGAATTGAATTTGAGTAAATATTTTCCAAAGATGCTTCTGTCATGCTTGGAAGTTAAATTCTTTAAACATGAAAGCACAAAATACTGCACATCCTGCTTTGTGTAAAGGATTTGGAAAAAAAATCCTGGCATGAGGCTGTTAAGCATTTGATACAGACACGCATCCATTTCTTCAGTCCTCTGATCTGCCCACTCTCCTGGGGGAGGCTAAGTAAATGAGATTTAGTCGATCTATCCGCAGTATAGCCTCCTCTCTGTGTGGGCCTGCACGACTCTGCCACTGTCATAAACAGATTTCCCACATCAGTTGCTGAGAAACAGAGCATTTAACACTGTTTCCTCAAATGTCAAAGTTTGAAGGTAAAAGAGAGAAAAAAGTAGGCGACTTTATCTAAAACAAGTCACCCACTATCAAGGGTTCATAATGGCCTTATTAGGAGTTATTAATTAAACTAATGATTCTTTATAAATCAATTTAAGCCATAAGTGAGAACAATTTTTGAACTGCCAGGTTGTGAAAAGCTGTTGATCCTCTGCCAGCAAGTTGCTTTTAAGTTCATCTGGTCAACGCCTCCAATAGACCATTTGACTTCTGACCTTTCGGGAAAGTACTGCAGAGCACCAGGACCACAATCAGTTTATTATCTTTTTATTAATATTTACAACTGCAGACTTCATGATATGGGTATAAACAAATAGGAATACGTTATTCAGATGTGAACAGTTAATTCACTCTGATCAGATATACCCACAACATCTTGCAATTACAACAAATAAGTATTTTGTATCAGATGACATAATAACTTTTGGTGATGGCTTATTGTAATGTGAGAAACTATTTTACTAACTATTTATTTTTTATGGTTTAATGACTTACTAGCATTTTTTGAATGTTCTGGCTAATAAATCCCCAGTAAGAGTTTTTTTTTTTCTACACCTTAATTATTGCTTATAACTGATCTAATGATAAAGCATTAGTAATGATCAATTAACATTGATAAAGCTATTATTACAACATTCATCAAATGCTCATCATTTCCTCAAACAGCTCATTATTTGCGGCTCATTATTTCCTCACATATTGTACTTCACCATGGCAGAATGAGAAACAGAGGAAACAGGTGCTTAATTTGTGTCGTGCAGCATAATGTTGCTCTCGTCGGTGAACCATAATAAAATGTTTCAGATTATCTCCTGTGAGAAATCAGTTCTGCAATACAAAACTACCTGGACACTGACTGGACTGAACACCATGTTCTCTCCCATGCAGGCACAGAAAAATATAAAACAAGTGCTAACTCTTTCCACTCCAGTAGGCAGCAGCCTCCAACTCACAGTCCCCGAACAACCCTGCGTTGGTCTGACTCTCTGACTGTGTTTTGCCACTATTGATCAACATGTGCCAGCTACTCTACCTGTGTGTTCACCTGTCTGACTGCCCTCTGGGAAGCCATCGGTAATAATTCCCCTCAGAAAAGAGTGTACATATCATATTGACAAGTTGACAAAGTTATTCATTTGTGTGAAGGCGCAGACAGCACTGATGGATCGTGTGTGATAATGTTTTGTGTGGTTTATAAACTGTGGAACAGTAGCACAGAAACTATTATTCTCAACCATTACATGTGGCTAATGATTTAGGGACTAATGACTAACATCTTCCACACTGCACTACAGGGTGCATCCGTGACTCACTCCTTCAGTCTGATGCTGCTTCGGTTGCCTTCAGTGGACCCACGGTCTGACATTTACTGCCTGTCACTGTGCACCTGCTTTCATCTGAGGAGACAGCAGGGCCTTTCTGTCCTGGGGTAGAGGGGACGTGTCCTCCTCCTCTGCGCTACTACGCTTAATTGGATGCTGAGGCGTGCCGCCTACACGTTCAAACCAGCTGCTTTTCAAACCCACTGGTACGACACAAACATTAAACAACTGTGTAGGAACACAGAAAAAAGACCACAAAAACAACTTCCCACACTGACTCATCACCTTGTATTCCCTACTGAGTTCCTTCAGATTGTCATGGAGGTTTAATGATAAAATGATGACCAAAACAGCTTCATGAAGCAAGGGGAAAGTGGGAAGCTTTTCTTTTTTTTTTTTTGATAATACAGTGTTACCTAATTATGAAATAAAATGACATAACTTTAAAGTCAGTCAGTCCATAACTCTGAGCCACACTGAAATATATTGATTGCTCTGACATTTGGTACAAGTATTCATGTTCCCTTCAGGATTGAATGTATTAACTTTGGTGAGCCCTTGACTTTTCATCCAGTGGCATCATTAGGTCAAATTTAGGTTCATGTAATACTTTGGTGTGAGCCCAAATAACTGCAAAACAAATGACATTCCCCTCAGCACCAGCTGTAGGTTAATTTGTGTTTAGTGTTAATTACCAAAATGTCAGCATGCTAACACGCTGAACTAATACAGTGAACATGGTGAACATTATCCCCATGCCTAAAGTTACTCTCTAGACATGTTTCAAACTATGTAAAAATACTCTTTTATGAGTAATATCTTGTTTAACATGATTTTCCAGTTGAACTCACATACCCGGATGTCTCTGTTTATACTCACAGTTGATTCTTCTGGCACAAATGAACAGAGTGTAAAGTCTACATATGATTCTGATTGTTGAGTCACTGGACTCAGCATCCTGTAGCTCAGCTCTTTATTGCGCACATCTTGGTAATTTACCAAGCAAGTATTTAGAGTGGAGGAGCTATGAAGTTGTTAATTAAAGTCTTTAAACTTGAAGTCTTTAACCATTCTCAGGACGATATTAAACAACTTTTACAACTTTATCTTTTTAAGTGGCTGGTTTCTGGCTGGACATGAGATATTTTCAGTGAAGAGACAAACAAGCAAGGGGCAGCTGCAGAACTATAACTTCGACTTATATTACTGTGTGAATAACACACAACTCTAGCTTCATACAGCACATCGCCATCCTACTGGGATGGATCAGAATACTTCTATTCTTAGATCTTTTATAATTTACTATATTTTACCAATAAAAACATCAACTAGTGATGAAGAAAATACCATACTGCTATTTGACCTCTGCTTTTTTTTTATTATACCAACACACAGCATGACTGCCAGAACCTTAAATCAGTTAGCATGCTAACTGTTTTGTTTACACTTTCTGCTTCATCTGTTTCTATTAAAACCGCATGAACCAAAATGAACTCAGTGATGCAGCAATACTGGAGATGTTGCTCTTTTATACGTTGCTGTATATATTTATATATACATTAATGAAACTGATGTAAGTGAGCTAGGCTATTATTCATAAAACTATGTTTTACTGTCAAGCAGTCAAAGATTATAAGAGTAAGGGGGTATTAGATTCAGATGACATTAGACTTGAAACCTGACTTGACTTATGATTTCCTGGCCAGAATGTGAGAACTGTGAAAGTTTGACCATGACTCATAATAAAACTGCTTGAATGTTGCCCCCCTCTAGTGGATCTCTGGGGTAATGCACCTGCTGGCTGAAAGTACAACAGTAAACCTGGAGAACATGATTTTACTGTTGAGGTGCTTCCTGCAGCAGCCAGAGCCACGTCACATCAGCACGAGTCTGTGTATGTGTGTGTGTGTGTGTGTGTGTGTGTGTGTGTGTGTGTATGTGTGTGTGTGTGTGTGCGTGTGCATGTGTGTGTGCGTGTGTGTGTGTGTGTCTGTCTGTGTCCTTGTATGCACGTAATGAGAACTGATTTATCATACAGAGGAAAACTGGTTTCTGGTTTCCTACAACTACATATATATACACACACACATACACACACTGACTATGGCTTTGAAGTAAATAGCATCAAAGGCCTGGCTGTCTCCAGGTGAAAGCTGTTGTCTCCACTGCAGTAATACAATAACGCCACATTTGAGCTACATTATGTCCAAACAAACACACACTGCCTCTCTGCTTTTCATTTCATTTCTGTGTTGATGTAAAATGCAAGACAATGTGTGCGCATGGAACCGTGTGTGTGTGTGTGTGTGTGTGTCTGTCTGTCAGCCCTCACATCTGGAGCCCAATACAGTCCTGGTGGAGGATCAGAGAAGGGTGCTGAGATCAGATCTGCCTCTTTTTCTTTATTAGAGCTCTCTGTCACCATGATTAATGAACGCTCCGTCTCGGTTAGACCAGCTTTCACGCCTCCTCTTGCCAGCGCACAACTTTAACCCCTCCATCTCAAGTTGCTTTGGGTCCCTGAAATCACAGCATGGTCAGAGGTCTCAAGTCCTTCAGCACGGGATCAAATGCCTGCTGGATGGAAGTAGACAGGCTGCTGGGAGCGTGTAAGTGGGAGAAAAAACCCCAATGTAAACATGTTAACACTCCCACAGACATTAATAATGTCTGGTTTTTAAAGGCTCAATCAACCATACAATGTGGACTAAATACATTTCAGAAAGCAATTAGGGTTTGTAAATTACAGAATTAAAGCCAGAATCTCTTGGCTCTGTCCACTTACCCCGAAAAATCAGTGAAAAATCTGTGACGTACCCTGGAGCACTGCAAGGCAATGTCAAGCATCATTCTCCCCCTGACCTCGAGGAAAACTCCACACTTGTACCTCAAAATAATAAAACAGTATTTGTTGAGGCATCAATAAGAGATCACATTATGTTGTAGCCAGATGTTTAAGAATAAAACATCAATCTGGGATGAGAAACGGCTCAAAGACTTTGCCAAAAAATTTCAACTACCCTCACTTCAGAAAGAGTCAGAATGCACTGGAAGCACAACATGTGTTAAACTATACACGCTATATCTTGATACACATATCTTCACTACACCAAACGGCCCCTGCTGTGCATTCAGGGGGACAGCATGGTGCAGGACTGCAGCTGCAGGGAGGGCTGGTGGGAGCTACAATGAAGATGTGTTAAAGACCGCAAGGCCCAAATATTCCGGAGCAGCTGGACTCAGTGTGCCTCTCTCCACTCCGTGTAAACACTGGGCCAAGCACCGTTAAGCAAAAACACATGACACTCAACTCGTTTCTATTCAAACTATCTCCATTGTTGTGTTTGCTGACAGCCCCTTCTGCACGAAAATGCATTTTTTGAACTCCACAAAATGTTGGGAGGGTTTGAGGACGATGTGAAAGGGTGCTATTAGTGGTGTTTCAACCCCAGCGAGTTTCAGAGCATTCAGGACCGCATTGCATCAGCTGGTGCCTGGTTTTCTAGATACTTTGTTGTAGAAGAAAAACTGGGACTGTGCCCACATCCAGTCCAGATTAGATTATCTGAACATTGTGGTTTCAGCAAAATTTTGTGACTTTTCTTCCATGTTCATGAAAACAAACTGTGTTCTCATGCAATATATTCTACTTTTTTCACATTATTTCTCCATTTTCCACAATACAGTTTGGCATAATTCTGCAAGTAAAACTGTGAAGGCAGAACATTTAATAGAGCATGACATTGTGGTTTTACTTTTATTTACACAGGGACTCAACAAATTGGGGTTAAATACTGGGCTCACCAGTACCATGGCAACATTTGCTTAACAAGATGAACACATTTATTTTCCTTACTTTATCTACTCAGATTAGCAGCTGTCCGCTGTAAGGAACCAGTTAACTGGTGGTCTTTCAGTTATAAGTCCGCTCTTGTTGAGATAATAGTCCATCCTGTGGAAGAGAGAGAAAACAGAAGTTACTAGAATACCACTGACACTAAATACAAAGCTGTTCCAGTCAGAAACGCATTTTTTAAGATAAATTCATCTCTAAAAATATCCTGAAAAATATAAAATATAAAATCTACAGGGAGCATCAGATCAGTAATATCTCCTCAGCTATTCTGTCACGTGATGCTGTGAAGATCGATAACATGGATCAAAGGACTGATCGGTTTTTTGGGCAATGCCACATATTGATACACATGTACAGTATCTATTTGATCTCTACAGACTGAGCCATGTTTTCAACCTGACGGCTGTCCCCAGTCCTGACAGCCTGAGTTTACACACCACTCCCAGGCAGCAGGCTCTGTCGACTGTGCGTCACCTCGGCTCTGTTCGCCTGCCAGGGGAAATAAATAAATAAGAGTAAACCAATAATGGAAGTCAGATGATTATGTGACAATGATGTTATGAGAAACATTTCAGGCTCAACATGTGATGCACAGAAAGTCGGCTTTAAGAGGTTCCCATGTGTTTTACACTGATTTGAGAAAAGAATTTAAAGCATTAAATATCATTTGATATCTTCAGGCTGGACAATGTTCAGGGCTTTAAGGGCATAAGGGCTTTATTATTTACTGACTACTCCCAGGGTGTTGTTTTGGATTACATGAAGATCACAGCTCATTGTATTTCTGTCAGTTTGGTCATAATAAGTTCTTCATTAGGGTTCTCAGATCAAAGAGATGATGTGACAGATGTTTCATGTGTCCCATGATACCTAACGCACAGCGGCAAGCCAAAGATAAAAAGCTGCATTTAATTGTTCTGGTTAAATCAGGCACTTAGGGAGACAGATTTTGTGTCTATTGTCATGACTCTGTTCCTATGGACCTGAAAGAGCCTGCCTCAGATCCTATTAACCCCTTTGTTCCTTATTTACCCCTTCCCTTCTGTGCCTTGGCGCTGTATCACAGTGGGAGGTGAACGTCAGGCTGCACAGGGAAACAGACCACACAGATGCGCCTATTCATTCAGTGCCCTGTACCACACACATACACACACACCCACACACACACACACACACACACACACGGCTGCCTGAGGCACCAAACTCTCAGAAACATCACTTTCTGTGATGTTTATGTAATTAACTTCACACAACACCAGTCTACACGTGTGAACTTCTATCACAGTTTGACAGAGCTGGAAAATGCCTTACTCTCTCTCTTCCTCTGCTATTTGGCATGGGGAGGGCAGAGACGGTGTGCAGCTAATAACACCAGAAACCAGCGACAGCCTGGCGAGTGGAACAGCTGCTAATTTTATTCTACCACAAGTTGCCACCTGTGGTAAAATACAGACACACACATACATACATACAGTACATACATACATATCAATATAAGATACAAATACGAATTGAAGCAACAATATAATTGACAAATAAGTGTTTATGTTCTTGCATTTGGTAAATACAGACAAGGACAAGTCTTCATTAACAAATTTACTGCATTTCTATTTCCATAGGAAAGCGTCACTAAGAACAGAATATCAACCAAATTTTAATGCAATAAAATAAACTTTATAGTGTAATAGAGTTTATTTAACTAATATAAAACCAGACACATGCACAGATATCTTAATGGGAAGTGTGTTCATTTAAAAAATTAGGTCCCATTGTCCTGGCTCCTCCCCTGATGTCCTGTCCTGTACCTACTATAATATATGCATCACACTCAAACACCCAATTACACACTCAGTGGTACAAATTGATCTGATCTATATAGTATATGTTGTGTGTGTAAGTATCTCGTCTAAATTTTCAAAGCTATATTAATTACAACTCAATGATCATGTGACCAAACACAGATACTGTTTATCCTCTATGTGGTGCATTCTGCACCATTGAACTGATTGATGAGAATTAGTGAAACCTGTTCACCTTTGGATGTACCATTATTTCAACATTGGCCATGACCTTTATAGACTAGAATGCTATCCATCTGTTTTGTCTTATTTTTCTTACATGGAAACACCCATTCACTCACATATAACACAAGTTTGCACGACTGTCTGTGCCGCTGACAGCTGTTCTCTAAGATATGAAAGAAAGTTGGTTAAAGCAGAAGCACGTCATAACAGAAAAAAGGTAATTTCAAAACACAAAGTATCTCCAGGACTTCACCGAAGATCAGACTTGATGATGTCTTACTGTGTGAGCACGCTCAGGGGAGGGTTCTTGTTTTTCATGCCTCTCTCACTTCAGAGGTATGAGTTTGAAAGACAGTTATATTGTGTTACAGACCTCTACTTTCGCCTTTCAACAACCAATAGTCACCTCTTCCGCTCTCTCTGTAGTAGACTGTCGCTCATCACCACATGTTCTCAATTAGCAAGATCAAACGCTTCTAATTCATCCCCGCTTGTTCAAATCATTGTTTGCTAATGACACAACTTGCTCTGTGCTCGCAGTCTGCATTTTACCATGATGACGACTTTCATAAACTTCTTCACATTTACAGGGAACAGTAAAGAGCACCAAATAATAAAACCAAACATTTACGCAGAGCAATTTGGGGGCTTTACCACAAGAGGTTTGCCCACTGTCCCCATCTGCTCCCGCTTACTGGTACCTTTACAGTTTTAAAATCAGCCCTTCCCGAAGCTGCCCGTTCTGTAGAATAAAGCCCACCTTGTTAAAGGCTGCAGAATTTATTTGTTGCCTGAAGTCCAATTTGTTCGGTATTTGTTTATATTGCATCTCACATATCTACGTCGGGTCTCAAAGCTTTGACCTGTAAATCTGCAGGGACAAGTGCCTTGTCGTCCTCATAAAGGAAATTATGGGAGGGGGTTTTTTATTTGGGTCAGTGACCATGGGAACACTGCAGGTCTGTCTTATATTCTCAGCATGTATTCTGTGTGCAAGGCGAGTAAAAGGAAGCTGTAAAACAATAGGTAGTTTTAACCAAACAGTGTGATTGGCCAAAGACGTGTTCCAGTCATACTGATAGTTCCTCATAAACAGAGCTAGTGTTGCTTTATAAACAAGAAAGCGGCTGCCATGCAAAGTCTAGTGGTAACCAGGAAACCTGTGTTGATTTTAATGTGGATTGTAAATCCCTGTTTAGATCAGCCACCATGCTGTGATTAGAGAGGAACTTTCAACTGATGTCTTCATGTGTAGGGATAAAAAATAAATGTTAACTCTTACTGTAAGTTTTCACTATTACAGGTTTTGATGCATCCTCTTCACTGAATGAGGTTAAACTTAGTTAAGACTTCAGGTTTCTTCTGGGATTTCAGTTTGTGTGTCGTGTTTCCTGGTCTGTGGAGACCGTTCAAGTTCCAAGTGAGAGAAAAATGACGCTGTAGTCGTATAAGAAAGTGTATGTTAGGGACACGAAGTGTGTGAACACTAGAGTGCAGTTTGTATCCTGTTTCCTACCAACAGCCAAAGTTATTTTCTTTAAAATTATGACCAGCATCTTTCCCTAACCTTAACCAAGCATCATAAAACTGCCAAGACTTCAACAATTTTAGCCGCTGACGTAGAAAATTGGAAAATATGCGTGTAACGTTTCTGGAAATAGATGTTTGGAATCAAAAGTAAGACTAAGAAAGAGAGCACAAAAACAAAACAAATGAAACAAACGAAATAAAAATAAGCATTGTAAACCAGCAGGCAGAGCAGTAAGGATCGTTACTGGAAAGCTACGACTACAGAGGTAAATGGACAATCTGGCAGAGGGTTAGTGTGTGGAGGCTGCTACATGTGAGAGGATAACTGGGGAGAATTAAGGGCAGGTGTGGACAGGATTTGAAATAGAGCTTTTTTCACAAATGTATGAAAAGCACATGGAGAGTAAATAATAAAATAAATGATTCAAATGAATTCCATTCGCTGCTTTTTCAGGGTCAGTTTCAGGGTCCCGGTATTGTTGGCTTGTTGGATATTGCTGGCTCACTGTCACACTGTCATGACTTACTGTGACACTTAAACACAACAGAGCCATTGTTAATGTCACACCTGTGCTTTTCCTATTATATGTCTGGTGTGAAAATGGCCTGCGACAGAACTTTTTAGGACTGGCGGGCATGGATTTGGGCAGAAAAATATAGATTCACAAACATAAGGGTGTCCGCCATGACAAGCCAATAACAAACAACCCATTCTATTGTTTGGGTGTGACTACTAAAAACACTCCATTAGCAGTACAGGTCCAATTCAAAATCCAACATAAGAGCATTTTTAGAAGTTTTATCAGCAAGATGTAATTAAAGTAATAAAGTAAAAGTACTGGGTCTATCACAAATATTTTACCTCGTTGGGGCCCCATTAGCAAACATTTTTTTTCAGTGGCAAATCTAGCGTCTTTTTGGGCAGACCATTTCTAATTTCCATAGAAGCCCAACCTCAATACAGAAGTCGCCTGTATTGAGGTTGGGCTTTCCCTCCAGAGGCATATATCTTCTATATGCTGACCGCAGGGCAGCTGACACAAATGATCTTCTAACTTTCTCTCTAAGTGATCATTTTACAAGATAACACAGCCAAAATCAGAGCACAGTCTTTGTCTGTAATGTATGCTTTAATTTATACGTGCTGTGATTTTGTCAGACGATGTTGTGGTTATAAAATGTGGATTTTAGCAGCAGCAGAGCAGCAGCTTGGAAATGACTGCTGATTAACATGCAGTCTCAATGGACCGTGCTTCAGTCATTATTTCATGCTTGATCCGTTGTCTGACTGGACTGGGCTGTATTAAAACACTGTATCTGTGAGCGCAGGGTGGGAGAGAAGCAAACAGATAAAAGGCCGAAACCAGCTGACACTAGGCTGAATGCAAATTGCCCATGATGTGGTCCAGCCTTATGCTAGGTTATGACCTAGTCTTGTTCTCCTTGTGATTGCGTAAAGCCTTTGAGATAGTGACAGTGATTATGAGTAATACAAATGCCTTTGACTTGACTTAATACTTCAGAAGGAATTCGTTGCTGTGACTCTGGGTATTGGAGGCAATACACACATTGTGCAGCTGTCTATAATTGATACTATGAGTGCCAGTTATTTTTCTTTTTGCAGGTTTAGAGCCCCTGCAGTATTTCACCTTGTTTGTCGATTAAACCCACACACACAAAGAGAACAAGTGGTGACGATGTGTGTTAGCAAGACCTCACATATACGGGGAGTAAGATTTAGTATGCAGCTCTAATTAGAATTGCCTGTCATCATTCTTCAGCCGGTAGATCTGATTAGCTCTGGCTTCCTTAGAAGCACACTGTCCATTTAATTAAAGCGTAGCGATTAGTCTTGGAAGCCTGGTGCTGGGTGGACAATGAGCAGACCTCGTCTTTGGCTCAGTGTGCCATTACTGAGAGAAAAATTGGCCCCATGTCCCATTAGTTGCCCTGTCTCTGTTCCCTTAGGGGCAGCGTCCCCTACAATGTCAGTCAAGACATAAAATATTTCGCTTGAATGTGAATAGAATGATGAATAATCCTTTCCTTTTCATTGTGTGTGCTCTACCACCACCTCTGAGTGTGACTTACTGCATGCAGGAATGCTTGTCCCAAGCCACACAGCTGTACTAGGTATGACTGTGCAGCCTGATTCACGACAAGGTTTCACATTATCTTTTCAGAGCTGTTTAATTTTGCACTTTCACAGAGAAGATTTACACATTTTCCCCATTCTGTTCCCCACTTCATGCAGGCAGGGCATAAATCAAAATTCAGCCTGGGGAACAGAGTTCCAACTATGCACACTTTTCACTGTCATATATCTGACTTTTGTCTGCATGTGGTCCCATTTAGCTAAAGGGGTAGATGACTGCCAGGCACAGGCTCTAATTCTTACTGTGATGATGCATGCTGGAAATTTAAAGCAGTATGTTATTGTGGATTATGGATTTCTGAAAGTCCTGTAGTGCTATAACGTCAAGTGTTTAACCTTTCCTGTGAAGGAGGTTAACATTACAGAGTTCCTGATGCAAAGAACTAAAAGCTGGTGTTTTTCTTCCCTCCTAATCTACTGTATTTGTTCTGTTATGCAGTCGGACTAGAGTCACTCAGGGGGGGTTTATAAACCTTGTAAACCCTCTCAAGTCTGCATGTGCAGAAGAATCGTCAAGGGCAGCACCTACAAGCCACTGAACCTTTTCCTTTGTGGCCTTGTGATGCCTATCAGCAGGTCTGACACAGGATCTGCCCAGTGTGTGAAGAAAGCGGGTCCGTCCTCTCCCACAGCTTGTAATCCCTCCCGTCCGAGGAGGTCATGGCCGCGTTGGGAGGCATTCCAGACATAGCCCCAATTTCTACCCCATTAAACCGATCACTGAACACACACACAAAGTGTGACCTCTCTCCACCTGGCTGGACCACAGTGCTACTGCAGCAGGAACCCCACCCTGGTCTGACTGATTAGGATGTAGTTGAACGTTAACCCACCTACACCAGTTTACACAGCTTTTAATTGATCAAAAATGATAAAGCAAGTATCAACCCTGTATTAACCCTGACACTTACGGTAAGTACCACTGTCATGACTGATGGAGGTCACACATAGGACAGGAATTTTTTTTTTCAGAAAGCAAAAGATAAATATCCTGCAAATTTCAAAAGAAGAACTAATACTTATCACCAGGGAGTATTTGTGGTATTACAACATTTGCTGAAGGTAGTTCACCTCAATAACTCATAGACTTATCTCAAACTTGAAGTTCTTTGGTAACTTTCTGTCATGTCCTCTCAGTAAACTAAAAGTAGTCATAATTTAGTTACTCATTTTTCTGACTCAAGAGATATCTCATTGCTGTGGTGTTTCTGTGCTGCAGCTCTTGGAGAACATTGTGACATGTTTTACAGAAAATATTTCTGACTTTCTGCTCTCAGTGCTCCTTTCATTTGTTTAGTCAGGCAAGGTAGATAGTGCTACTCAACATGCTTAAAGGAATAGTTTGACATTTTGGGGAATATGTATATTTATTTTCTCAGAAGACTGATACCGTCTCATGTCTGTATGTTTAATACTATATGAAGCTAGCTTAGCTCAACGTAAAAAGACTGGGAAAAGTTTGCCTATCTCTGCCGGAAGCAGACAAAATCTGCCTTGCAGCATCCATGAAGTTCAGTTATAACATATCCCTGATAACCCTGATAAGGAGGTTTCATGCTCCCGTTCAAGAAATAGTCTGGCATAAACCAACTAGACTGACTAGACTAATCAACTGACCGTAAACGACAATTTTTTTATTATAGATTTGGTATAGATTAAACAAATGATATAATGGGCTAATTAGTGAGCTTGATACGTCCCGGGAGTTGGACTTTGTTTCCATTGGATAGCGCCAGACTAGATGTTTTCCCTATTTCCAGTCTTTATGCTAAGCTAAGCTAAGCAGCTGCTGGCAGTAACATTTAATGGACAGATATGACGTGGTATCGATCCGCTCATGTAACGCTTGGCAAAAAGCTTATTTTCCAAAATGTTCCTCTTTTGTTTATTTTCTTCTATATTACATCCTGTCCTTTGTCGTTTTTTTTTTTCTCCTTATGTAGGCTACTTTATCACGTCATCATCCGGCAGGCTGAGCCAAGTCTATCACAGTTGACACAGCTTCAGCACATGGCCGCTGTGCTGCACAGGGTGACATGTGTTGAGGTCTGAGTCATGTTAAAGCCAAACTTGCTTGAGAGAGTCTGTGTTTTCAGCTGCTGACTGCTGGGTGCACCTGTGAGAGCAAAAGCAACTCTCCCCTTCAAAGCTTTCAACAAACTATTAATCACAGGAGCTTGTGCAGGTACAGTAGGGGTGGCAGACCTCAAAGGGGGCGAAATGGTAGTATCCATTCAACTGTGAGAAAAACCTGTCGCCGGAAAGCGGCTTTTGATTATTGCAATTAGCTCTGAATGACGTGATGATTACGCAGAGGTTAGGACAACAGCAGATTTAAGTTGTATAATTTCTCCACCATGATGTTGAAATGAGCATTTCATTGTTATGGCTGGGATTGTGTTACACATTGAATGCACAATCAGAAGAAGAAAGCTAAATACAGGGGAAGAACACGTCATAATAGCTTATATATGTCAATATTTTTAGTATTTAGAAATTAAGCAACTTGCTGTGAACCAATAAAATTACTTTTTCGCGATGAATTATATGGAACACTCATCCTCACATTTCCATAACTTTTTTATCATATGCCACATGACATTCAATCTTAGCTCTTGCTAGTTGACACTTGTAAAATGGCAGCTTATAGCAGTGATATTGCTTACTGACAAATTACCTGTTTGTGTCCCAAACCTTCTGCATGTGACACAGGTTAAGAGCACATGTACTCCCTCACACAGTTACATTAGAAGACGTTAACATTAGCATGAATTAACTTTACGGTGTTTACATCACAATATACTAGATGAGGAATACATGCAAGAACTGCCTTCAACATTATGCAGGTAAAATTTCATTCTTAACAAGCTGTCAATATAAGATTTTATACATATCATTTATCACCCTCACAGGATCAAGAAAATAACTTCTGCTTTTTTCCCTCTGAAATGCTAAAAGACTGTCAACATGAACATTTTCCATTTTCCAAGACAAAAGTCTACAGCTCTGTTAGCTTTCACCAACATGCACTCACCAAAACATTGATCACAGAGCGTGACAAACACTTGACAGTATTCATTGAACAGCCATAAACATGTGAGCTGTGTGAGCTGTCTTAAGATTAAACACACGTTTCTTCCTCATTTTTGTGTAGAACTATCCACCACCTTCTTATTAAACGTGCGTTCTGTGTGAGCCAGCGTCTTTTGGAAGTGAACAGCGGCATTCCTGTCGGCAGCCAGGCAAGATAGAGAAGAGAACAGTAAAGAACACAACAAGAATTTCAGATCAAACATTTGTTCTCAAGCACATAGAGGAGATAATTCCAGTAGAAAGTTTCCCCATCCTTTACCATGTGTCCCTGTTTGCTTAAAAGAGACTTCAATTTTAAAAAAAGCGATGCATGGACAAAGGTGTTAGACATTGTAGGTGACCCAGGTGAGTTGGTGAAGTGCAGCCTATAATATATTTTGTTAAATAGGAGGGAATTGCTTGCTACTTAGTGTCATAGCATGTATATAGGCATTCCAAACAAACTTGCTAGCTGTCTATTTCATCTACGATATCTACCTCAAACTTCAACAGTGTGATCAGGCAGCCAGAGCAATTTTTTTTTCCCGCTTTCGGTCTGAACGTACAGTTAAAATCCACAGCTCTGAATAGGCTACATGCTAATAGTTGACTGTGCACTCTCAGCTAAAGCACAAAAACAACTGCAACTGCATGCACATTGCACAATAATGTTGCAGGGAGACCCATCTATTGATAACCCCAACTTAAATCCGTAAGGGTGATGGTCATGAATGACAGGAGAGAGAATTTACTATTCGAACTGCTCGAGATAATGCAGACAAATGGGAAACTGAGAATTTCGAGTAGTTTGACAGCTCTTGGAAATTTGTGTAATCACCTTTATTCAAACTTGCAGGAAATTATTATTTAGAATAAAATTTTCCAAAAGAGCCCTGGTTCCTGAGCTAAAATCTCAGATGTTGAACAGCAGTCTGAAGGTGGGAGGACAAGACCTTGTAAAGTAAACCAAAAAATCATTTTCCATTGGCTGTGCCACATCTCTGGAGCTCTTTATAAGCAGGAACGAAACCTGCTTTTTCCAGTTTGAATTTCTTGAAACAATAAGAGGTGATACCACTGTGTTTTTACAAGTTCATACTTTGTCCCAGTGGAGCAAAGGCCCCAGGTCCATGTTAGTGTGAGACCAGTAGAATAAGACATGTACTCCCTGACACCCTGACCTCAACTCCTGCCGAAATGTAACAATGAGAGCAGAAAAAGAGACATTAAAAGGGGGGGAGTCTGTGGTTGTTAAAGAACAGGTTCAACGAAATCCATTGCTGTCTGCTGCAATAAAACCAACAAATTACCAGAAATGATGACGGAAAGAAACAAAAAGGAAAGCCAAGGCGTTTGTCCAAAGGTCAGCTAAAATGTCAATTTATTAACTTATGTCTCAGCTAAACACAAACCAACACCAAAACATTGTGCAATGAAGAGAGTTTCTCTCCACATGACCTGCGCTGACATTGATGAATCACTTCTGTGTTATTTGGCTGAAACAGTCAGGTGTTTACTATGATAAGAGAGGCATGCAACACTCATATTTCTGAAACTCCCTCAGTTTCCGAGCAACAGAACTCCAATAAAAAAACAGAATTGCAGCAACATATCCAATGGTAGGATGTGAAAACTGGGGGAGGGGGGACAGGTTTACTTTTTTCATACATCTCTTTGTATGTATTTTATGACACGAATGTTCAATAGAACTACAGCAATCAAACACACAGATGGAGAGTCTGGTGTACTACACGCAGAGAGGTTATAATGAAGATCTATTTGCCTTTTGAGCACACTTAAAAATAAGTTATCTTTGTTCAGCTCTGTGACATGAGGTCATGATACTTGTGCTATGTTTGTCAGGCAATGGAGATTTAAATTTTTTGCCAACACAATGACTGGAAAATGTTATTCAGTGTGGATATCATGATGCACTGTAAGGACAAAAAGGCATTATGAGGAAATAGAATTAGTCAAAATCATTTTACAACTATGACTGTTTTTTATTACGAATGAGTCTCTGATGTTCACTTGATTTCAGGTCTGATATACAAGTGTTCCACTGGATTAAATATTGACTTAAGCCAAAAAACAATGCCAAAGTATGTGCAGTATCTTCTCTCTTAACATTGTGCAATGTCTACAGTATAGAGATTTTTTTTTTCTCACAAAACTGAAAGAAAGAATTTCTATCTGAGAGAGTGTTTGAGAGACAATTTGAGTTTATTCACGAAAGAGCTTTGCAAATACAAGTCTAACTACTACTTCAAGCTTATCACAGTCAAAGGTTAAAGACTGAAAGGGTAAAAAGGACTTCTGGACACACTTTGTTCTAGTGAGGAGAATACTTTCTTGGGATGGATTCACCATTAGAGGTTACAGCTTTGTTACTTTGGATAATTCTCATGTTTAGAGATGACGGAGGAGCTTTGATGCCTTCTCCACCATGTACTGGACTTGCAAGTAGGAGTGGAGTCAAAGCGCCAACATGGATACTGACCAACTGGAACAATAAAGTCAGGCTCTCCACCCAGATAAAGCAACATCAGTAGGGTGTTTCTCATGTGAGAAATATGTAACTCCTAAATCCTCCATGTTCTGATGCTGAGCCTCCACTTGCATGGACTTGTCTGAAAGAGGACCCTTAAAGACAAGGCATGTAGAGAGGCTAATGTCCCCCACATACAAAACAGAGATAGTATCATGAAGGACTGTGCTCCTGGAGCTAATGTGGGGAAGGACAGGCATCTTTGAGGTACTCCTGATGTCATATGAGTCCAGTGATGGTGTGTTGTGATGAGAACTGCCATGGAGGTACTCGAAAGTCTGAGATTGTATCACAAAAATGCAACAACAGTGTTTTGGGGTCAGCTGTTATGAATGCCTTGCTGGTATGAACGAGCACTGCTGTTACAATTTTGCTGTCGTCCAAGACTGGCGGACTCTAATCAAAGCAATTGTAGATAAATTGATGTCAGCTGAAAGAATTGGATCGTATGTGCATTTAAGTATTGTTGTGATGTATTTGTGTATTGTTGTGATATAATGTGGGTAAAAGAAACTGGAGTGTGAATTATACATTGACAGTCGGGGCGAAAGGGAACCCAGTACAGTGCAGGCTCATGCTTCAGTGAACTAAAGTGTTACTGTACTCACAGTATCTCGCATGTGTAAATAAAACTGTCAAATAATTGTAGCAGAGTAGAAAGTACAATATTTCCCTGTGAAATGTAGTGGAGTAGAAATATAAAGTAGCATAAAAACTTAAGTACAGTACTTAGAGTAAATGTACTTCATTACTTTCCACTATTGCTAATAGAATTACTTATCCTTCAGCACTGTTCAATTACCCAACAGGTAAAACTCCTGTGCTCCACTGTTAAAAAAGCAATATTAAAAAGGTATAAGACTTATCATAGCCACACAAAAGACTGTTAAAATGAAATAATAAACTCCATATTGATGCCAAAGGTACACAACAACTAATCCTCCGTTGTTTCTCTGCTCATGACTGAGCACCAGTGTTTGCTAAAATGATATCATATATGACATTTTATATTGGTAATGAAATGCTGAACCATGTGTTCATCTGTAGATACTTGACACAGTCTAATGCAGCAACGGTGTCTGTGCAGCACACAGGAGCAGAGACTTCACTACAGGAGCCACTGATGGGAGTGAGGCAGGCAGACGAGACATTTAGAAATGGTGTGGTCCACTTTAGGGGTGTCTGAAATCATATTACAAGATTTGTCCAGGCATGAAAATGAGATATATTGTAATATTTACATTTACAAGTAAGAAGGATATATAAATGTTCCAATCCCCCCCGAACTGTTGTTTTTACCACTTTTGGGGGGCACAGGTCTTAATAAGGGGTCAGACCCCCCATTCCCACCGTAATTTGAACCCTGTTCTGAACTGGTATTTGCTGATTTGCCACTGGAACTTCATGAACACCACACTTTTCCAAATCAGTAGAAGTTTGTCTGCTTAAACAAAGTTGATTATTGGCAAAATGCTCATGAAAACCGTCACCATTGAACTATTACATTTTAGAGTTGCCCTGTGTAGTTTCCTTCTAAACAAAGTTCCATTTATGTTCACTGTTACTAAACAACATGCACTGTATGTATCCTTGAGGCATATTAAACAAGTTGAATACATGTATTCCTCATAAAACATTTGCAAGACTGATATCTGTAGAAAATGTGGAATATGCACTCAATACATCACCTGCATTTTCTTAACTCATTATCACCATCCAAAGATAAGTGGAATAGTGAGAACATTGTTACAAATATGTAACATGTCACCCACATGCGTGTGGGCGGCCATGTACATCCTTGTGTGTGTGTGTGTGTGTGTGTGTGTGTGTGTGTGTGTGTGTGTGTGTGTGTGTGCACGAAATACAAACAAAACAGGGACCCCCTCATCAAAACATTGCTCTACTGCACCTGTTCAGGGCAGCCTACAATTAATGTAAGTCCCAATCGTCTCAAATTACACACCTACATATTTTTCTGCTCAGTGTTTCAGTAACTGGCATTTACAAATAACATTCATCAGATTCTTCATATAAACAGAGTGTGTCAAAAAGTGTTCAGGAATTTAGTTGATACTTTAGTTTCTTTAGATCTTTCCACAGGAAGGCTAATTAGAGGAATTTTCCATTCTTTTTTATTCTTATTAGGACCAGTAATAGTTTATTGGTGTGCATGTAAATATATGAATTCCAAGCAATGCTTAGGACTTACTGGTAATTGTTAGAAGTATATTCACAGTGGCTAAAACTAATGAGCACCACAGCTATTTCCATTTTGTGCCACAAGTTTAAAATCCTCTCTAAGTCCTTTGGGAATTATGGACACTGTCTTTGCTTTTATATTTCACAACTGGACACTTTTATTCATGAATGACAAGAAGTTGGTAACGATGCAGAATGTGGCCCCAGCCCTCAATGAAAAACACATTTCTTCCAGCCTGCGTATATGCAGATAGACAAACACCAAATAAAACCCACAACCAAAGTAAACCGAGTAAGGAGACTATCCTTCGTGGGAACAAGAGAAACCGTGGCCTGTGTGGTCGTAATAACGAAGCAGCCATTTCAACAGCTGCCTTTTCCTGTGGTTCTTTAATAATGTTGCTTTATATATTTTATGAATTTATTTGATTCTGGAGGGAACGGAGCCAAAGGAGACTGTAGAGTTTAATTTGATGTGCTAGACCAAGTTACTGTGTGCATGCATGTATACAGTATGTGTGTAAGTGAGTGCATGTGTATTTCTAGTATGATTCATGTGTGGTGAACAAAACCAGCTGTTTCTATTGAACAGTGGCCAAGAACTCCATGCACCAGGGGGAAATAGACGGTGTAAGAGACCAAGGAGTACAGAGTTACCTAACATCGCCTGACCATCCACCGACCACTGCGCCGTGCTTTCCACTGAGGTGACTCTTGGTCAGATCTGCTCTCACAACAATGGAATAACCCTTTATGACTTCCAGGGAATCATCAGAAACTGCCTACAGAATTAACAAGTAATGCATCTGGCGACCAAGTCACCCTGAATAAAACTGATTAATATCATATTCAAGGATGACAAAATCCCCCTAAGTGTTTTTTTGACATTGTTAGTATACTGTACATTACTTAATACATTTGTGGTTTTGTAGTGATGTATGTGTAATATGAGACTAGAACTTATAACAGGATAACTAAAGTTTGTTTTTTTCTTATTGGGTTCTTCAAGCACAAAACATTGAGCAATATGGTACAATTTGGCTCTGATTTCACTTAATTACTCATCTACAGGAGGTTGTTATTAATACAAATTACGGGTTGTTATTTGTATTAAAGTTATTTTAAATTAATTATATGTCAAGTAGAGGAAAAAAAAAGATACAGCATCTTCTCAGTTTACGTTTTGCTGTAATGTTAAAGAAATGACAGAAATAGTCTCTTCAACACTGATAAAAAAGTTCCTAAATATCCTTGTTTCTGATGATGATGTGGACATGTCAGTTCATCACAATAATGTGAAAATACTATATCTGTACACAGTGTACGGGGCTAATCATGGGCAGTCCAACTCTTAACGCCTATGGCAAACTTACAGCTTGAGCAATCAGGCTGTGATTACAAGTATGATTAAGAAAACACACACTAATAATTAGTGCATAATTATTATTTAGAGTAAATGGATGTCTATGAGGAGGCTGTTTCAGGAATCTTTTTCTTCTCTCTTCTTCTGTTTTTGAGTCCTTCTCCTTCTGCCTTTAGCCAAACCATTTACAATTTACCAATTTTGCAAGAATTTGCATAATGAAACAGGATCCAAACTGGTAAATCAGAAGTTTTGTCTCATCTGATGCAACATATTTGTTGTTGCTACGGCAACAGCCCACTCTTTTTTTAACTTTTGCAAGGATCAGAGATAAATTTCTTCAATCATTCTTGAAATTTGGGACACAGCTAGGACTTAAGAAATATCGTGCATCATGCAGGCTGTTTATAACGTGCCAACTGCTGCTACAACAAAATCCAATCCATTTCCTGTCAAGATTACGCAGATGACACTCATCTTTACATATCTGTATAATATGTGTACATTGCCTGATTAAATGCACTGCCAAATCAAAAGAGGGTGGCCAAAAGGAAAGACTGAAAGTTAGAGCTCGTCTTGACTCTGTCACTGAATCATAATGGATTGAAACAGCTGTCAGAATTCATGAATCGTTAGTCCATGCCTTTATATATAGTATACTTATAATGACCTTTTCGGTCAGACAGCTGCAGCTTAGGCTACTGATCGCTGCTCCAGTCCCAACAAGTGGGCTCCCTTTGGGCCGAAATACATCTTGAATCTTCTGCTCCAGCATCAACACACAGGACCTCACAAGTTGGCATTGGTCTGCGTAATCCAAACTTGGTGAAGCTGCTTTTAGCTGCACATATATGGAACTTGTGGAAGATGATGGGACATACCTCAACTTTTTAAAGCAAAGCCAAAAAAAAAAGCATCTGTTCGCCAGATTGTGCTCTCATTTGTTTAGCCTGTCGTTATATCGTCGAAGTGTTTTACTCTTTCACAGTTACAGTGAAGCACCTTTTGACATTCTGTGCTGTGCTGTTGTGATGTAGTCAGCACATATACACAATTATTTCATTTTTCACATGTCACAGTGTCTCATAGCGCCCCCCAGTGCCGGAATTTCCCTCCAGATCATGCTGAGAAACTTCATTTGGAAATGTGTGTTTTGACTTTCAAAATATCCGCAGCATGAGCTTTGAGGCAATTATGGGATTATTATTATCATTATAATTGTTGTAATTATTATCATTATTATTTTTGTTGTTGTTGTCATTATTATTGTTGTTGTTATTACAAGGGCATAAGTCATCCCCACCGATGGGCAGTGAGGCTGTATACTCAGTGGAAGTATCCTTCTTTAGAGGCAGGAATGTAAATCCAGAGGGATTAGTGAGAACACACGGAGCTGTAAACCCTTCAGTAGCTCTCCAAGGGGTCTCAGCCTCAGTGCGTAAAGTTGGGACGGGGCTCCGGACGCACGGCGCAGCACTCACTATCCCACAGGCTCCATGTGTGTCACCTCTGCGGGATACTTGACAAGGATTTCTGATATTTTGATAGCACTACCCTCGCGGGTCACTGACAGATGAAAACAGTGGCGTTGTGTTGACGTGAAGGCGTTTTTCCTTGAACAAATCGTCTGTCCCGGAGCGCAGAGGGGACATGGGTCAGCTTTATGGTGCGACTCTTTTACCATTTGGCGCTATCTGTGTTGTTTTCCTGTGGGAATCTGCTGCCAGCTCCATCAGGACGACGCTTTCAGTGGACACCTCGAGGTAAGTCTCACGGACCTGATCCTAAAAATATCTTTACCTTTTGTGAACCTCATCCATACGTTTAATTAGGGGTGAGGATTTTAATCATGACGAAAAGTAAACGTTTCAGACACATCATTATTTTTTATGTTTTTTTTTTAACTTGAGCCAAATCTTTTGATTGTAGTTTGTGATCTACAGTGTGAGAGTAAAGCTCTGTAAACTTCATGGAAACATCCACTCCACTCACATTAACATTTCATTTACTCAAAACAAGGACTTCTGTGTCAGATGAGCGCACAGTGCCAGATCTATAATAGAGTTTAGCCTCTGTTTTATTGGTTGCTGCTTTTTTTTTTTTTTTTTCTTTTCGACTTACTGTGAGAGCATTCTGTCAAAGAGCAGACCCTCAGATGAACCGCTGTAGCGCGTCTAATCTAATGTGATTTGCAAGGAAATGCAAAAGGCAACGGGGAACTCCAAATGGTTGGAATCGGTCGCGGTGCAGAGAGCCAAATGTTGCGTGTGCTCAGACAAAACATGACAGATGCTATTAACGTGCCCGGGGAGCCTAGGTCCTGAGGTGAGGAGAGGATGTGGGGAGCACGTGAACCCAGAAGGAAGAGACCACTGAGGAGCAAACTGCTGAGCAGCAGGTTAAACCTCACATAATAAACCAACAGTAGGCTAATGTTTTATTTTACTTTCAGATTTATGTTTTACATGTTCAGTGTAAACCCATTGGTTTCAGTTACAACGGGATGGAAACATCCACATACTGGGATTGATGGCCTCAGTTAAATAAATGCATAGTTAAAACCTTTAAGAGTCTGTACTGTTTGGTGGAAACAGTGTGTATGACTGCACTGTAACACAGTATACACACACATTCATTTATTGCTTCATGATTTGGAGCTAGATCAATAAATCAGCCAGGCCATACATGGCCAGATAACACATTACAGAAATGCCAAATATATGTTTGAGGTCATTCAGTAACCACTGCATAGTTCGTCCATCAGTAAGCACTGGCATGTTTTCAACTGTAACATGTTTATTATCAGTATATCTTGATCACGATTCTTTGATAATCAAACTTTAAAGAATCTTTTCCTTTTCCTTTCTATTTTCCTGAGAATCAATTAATTAATTAATTTTTGTCTCATAAAACGTCAATTATTTTTCACTAATTGATTAATTTATTAATCATTTCAGCTATAATGTGATTATGTAATCATAAATTAGATTTTTTTCATCTCTTGAATAAAAAAATAAAATAAAATAAAATCCCATGTATCAGGCAGGCTCGATGTATAATGTCTTATATGTATAACAATGTGTGAAAATAGGGACATTTTAGGTCAAAGTACTGTTGAGGTTTAACTCACCAGTCTTTAACTAACCAGTCAGCTATGGTGGAACTGGTAGATTAGGGGTTAAGGTGTCGACCATGAAGATCTCCTGTTCATGTCCAGCCCTGGACCTTTGTTGGATGTCATTCCCCGTCTCTCTCTACCTCTCTTTCATGAGCATGTAGCAGTGTATAAAGTTTCCATGTGTCTTTGTTTTCTCAGAGCGGAGTGTCCAGATAGTAAGATCCTGACAGTGGAGTATCCCTGTGTCAGAGCAGGAGGGAAGAACAGCACTTGTTTCAGGTAAGACACCAGGTCTCCTTGGCTCTAATAAGCCTGAGCTACTGAGTGAAAGATCAGCAAGTTACTATACATTATACATTCATATTTTGGTATTGAGCTGACTGTGTTTCCCTGCTGCTTATACTTGTAGGGAGATCTTAACCTGAAACTTTCTGGGGTTATGGAACGGTTTCTGTAACCGCTAAACCACCCTGCCATGTCGTTTCCACAACTCCACGCTGTATATCTCTCTTTTGGAAACTTTATATATCCACTTGAGAGAGAAAAATAATAATTTCCTGAAGACTATCACTCATAGAACGAAGATGCAGTTGGTAAAAGTGTCGTAATTTGTCAACCCGAAGCAGCTACTCTTTTTTTTCTCCTTACCTTGTCTTCCTCACTCTTTTTAATAACCATCATTTATTCTAACCTCATTTTGCAGTTTGTTAGTCACTTTTTCTTTAACAAAGCTGTTATTACTTTTGGTGTGCAGCAGTTTCCATCTGCACTGAGCTGAATTCCACCAGCCTGGCTCTGTGACAGTAAAACAGAACTTGAACTTGAACTTTCTCAGCTTGGGTCCAGAGCTAAAACATTTAGGGAAGGCATCCCCCTCAGGGAGTTAGGCCTGCATTATAACCTAAAAAGTAGAAGTAGTCTGACAGGAGAGGATGTGATTATTTTTATTGCACTGTATCCATTCAGAGGAAGACAGAGAGAACAGACTCCTTATAGTGATTACTAGCGATAAATTTGGTTAAACTATGGACTCATGAATGTTTTTGTAATTTAAATAAAGACAAATACAGACAAGACACACACATGTAAAAAGGTATAGGGGGCAGTGTTTGAAAGGTATGACATATTACTTGAAGAAATTGGCTCCTTTCCTGCTCATCTTTCTCTTATTACATGCCGTCTCGAGGGGTATAATTTATGACACTGTGCATTGATATCATATCGTATGAGCATCCTGAAACATGGGTTAAAGGAAATACATGAATCCAATGCAGACATCACGGCAGGTTGTAAGACTTTCAGCTCGTGATACATCACACACAACAGGAGAGAACCAATGTAAATCGTTCACTTTGACGTTAACATAACTCTCTTCTGCAGCCAAACTTTGGCTTGGATTTGGTTGTTGGCGTAAGAAGATCCTTTAATAAATGAGGCACCAGGTCTGGTGTGAGGCCAGACCATCTGATCTGTTTACTGTCAAGGTTAGACTGTAACAGGCTCTGCGTCTCGTTTAATTTCTGGCTCCGCAAGAGATGTGTGGTGCTGGAGGAGGTGGATTAGACGAGGTTGTATTTTCCTTTCCATGTTTCTCAGGGCGGTTCAGCACAGACCTGGATCAAATAGATTTTCGCAAATAACTTCAGGGGGAACCAGATTGATCCATTGTGTCTGTGCATAGATATTACTTTCATGTTTCAGCGGGAGCAGCATGTGGGTCCACACACTGCTGATGAGGAGGCCATCACGTATTTTCATTTCTTTGGACTGACAGAAAGTTGAAGTTGTAGTTTGTCTAGATGGATGTGTGTGTCTTCATCCACTGCCTGCATTCACAGACAGTGAATATGGTGGTCGTAGTTAATGATGTGGTTCTTGGATTTAGAAATAACATTTAGTTACAAGTAGTAAAGCTAGATGATGTTTGTATTTCTTACACTTTTTATCTATTGATTAATGGTTTTGGAGAGGACATTTGAAAAACCTCCATCCTCCAAACTCCTTAGATACCAAGTTTTGTTTTTACTCCATCCCCACATGCACCGCAATGCATCTGGAGAAATCTAAAGCTTGCAAAGGGCCTTGCGTTGCTAACCTAAAACTGGACAATTAAAATTTTAAACTGTATTTGACCCTCGCCTGGTCAGTCTAACAGTCCAATCTGTACCCGCAACTCTGCCACGTCCAGACAGACTGAACATTTTCCAATAATTTCTGGTTTTCTTCTCTTTATTTCTTCACCTGGCACTACGTTCTCATATTCAAATAATCTGGGAAAAAGTCATATTCCTACAGTTTTGATTGAAGATGACATGTGAACCATTTGGAAAAATTTACACCCTCCCAAAGAAAGTGGACTTAGTTGCTATCAAAACAGTGAAGCAAATTATGGCACTTAGGGTACTTACATTATGTAGCAACTTGAGTGAGATTTTATGAAAGGGATCCTTTGATGCTTAAGACAAGTGTAACAGTCATATTTAAGAAATATTGAGAAATTTCTTAGGATGATGTCCAAATAGAAACTGCCATTATTTAATGAATACAGATTTCGCCAACCTGTTCTCCCCACATTAAGACTCCTAACCCTTTGCACTTCTCTCAGTTGGTTCCTATCACCATCGCCGATCTTCTCGGTCTCCCCGTCGTCTTCTTCTGCTCGGCTCAGGGTGTGTTGCTGTGGATAAGAGTGTTTGCTAAATACATAAAATGTAAATGTAATGTCTCAGAGGGTTTTGTGGTGTCGTGCAGATGTAAACCCTTGCTGATCTCACCATCCAAACAAAGAGTGGACTGGCCGCAGGTCTCCTCCCCCTCCGCTGTGGTTTTCACAGCGATGAGGGTGAATCAGCTCAATTTTTACATTTCTATTGTTCTGCCTATTTCGTGTTCTTATTCTGTCTTCGCTGGAGGTCAGATTTCAGTCAGTGCCAAGCCAAATATACATGGTTTGTACCCAGAGTCTGCCTTGATGTGAGTGTGTGTGAGCTCGCCTTGTTTATGTACGAGTCTGTATGAAGTGTCTCTGTATTGTCTGTGCTGGCAGTGAGAGAGAGAAGTTAATTTTCTGCTCCTTTCTGAACCCTTTCTCTCTAAACACTCTCAGCTGTGGAGTCCAACTGCAACAGGACTGATGGGCTCCACTGAACTATAAACCATCCTTTCACTCGATTGGCATGTTGTTTTCGTTTAAATACCCTGCAAGGCTCGTTACAGCAGTAGATAACACCAATAACATCCTGCTGCAGTGTGTGAGCTCAGGCCCTTGCTTTGATAAAGTGCAGGATGATGATACATGCCATGGAGAAACGGTTGATTTTTGTTCTCACACTTGATGCTTCTTTTGTTGTCACTGTGATCCAACTATCAGTGACATCATTATCATCTTGTTTCCCATCATATCCTAGATGTTAATAAGCAGTGATCATCTTCTCACAGAGGGACAGGGTATCCTGATGATTCTTGCTCGTACAGTGAGGAACTTTATCACTATTTCCAGTTGCGCATTTAAGGTGAGAGAAACTGAAATGAGAAATAGCTTGAGCTGAAAAAGTAGAATTTACACCAGACCGAACGAAACGCCCACCTCACAGTTAAGCATTCAACTGCAGCACCTCCACTTACTCTGCAGGGGAGCCCACTGACGATGCTGGTTTCCTGATGGAGTCACTGAACTGCAGCACTCACTGAGATTAGCAGTGTGTTTGGTGTTCAGTGCCGACATGTTTGAGTTTTTAGTAATTCACACACCTACACTAAACAGATTCTGATCTACAACTATGTTCAACTATGTTTGAGTAGGTGTGGGATGTCCTGAGGGAAAAACACGCATACTCTGTAAGATCACAAGAGTTTGTCATACTGAGCAAACAATAAAAAAAATCCACACTTTAAAAATCCTGGGGAAAAAAAAGATGTATATCTTTTGCTGGAAATCTATATTATGGTCTGTAACATAAATGCCAAAACAATGTTGAACTTTCATAAGAATTTAATGTGAAGCAGCAGCAGCAGCAGCAGTAGGATGTTGAGTTTGCTTTAGCAGTAACTTAATACAACTCTGACACAATGTGACGAGAGTTAACACTGAGCAGTGAGGTGGTTATCTGTAAGATAAAACTGCACTGGATTACAGACTCAATCCCTCATTCTTAGGGAGGCAAACTGAATCCAGTGCCATGACGGTGGGGTCCGCCTCAACCAATAAAAACTACCATGTAGGTTATTGATTAATGTAAATACATAGAACTGGAAATATATAATCAAAAACGGGGTTTGCCTTCATTAAAATGATTAAAGGATTATGACTATAAGTGGGAGGACTAAGTGAGGAAAAGAGAGCAATTGGGATCATGTGTCCGGCTTCTTCCCATCATCCTCCCGTTTCATTTCTCGACCTCACTCTCTTCCACAAACACAAGTGCGGAGCATGGCGTTGGATGAAAACAGTGAAACTCTGGCTGAGAGAGAAAGGGGAATGCTTACAATCAGTGTTTCTTGACTTTGCCTGCAGGAATATCTCAGTGCTGAGTCACACACACTTTGGTCATTTTGGCTGAATTTTTGCCTCAGAAGCATCTTAGTGGGGGTCTCTGATATCATTACACTGTTGGCTCCTTCCATGCATTTTTGCTGTTTAATTTGTCTGAAAAACGTCCACAGAGATATTCGTTCACTGGCTGTCCTCACAGACTGCACACAAATACAGACCGACTGCATCATTACCATTTGCCATCAGTAGACATGGAAACTTCATTGATGGAAGATTTGAAATTCACTAACTCTTTCCAGTACATTCTGCATCCTGATGCTAACAACTGTTACTAAGACATACTGCAAGCTTTAGTAATGTGAGGTTTAGTGTAAGTCAGCCTTTGATTTTAACCTCAACCGCTTACAATCCTGACTCATGCTACCTGGGCAGGGTTTGCCTCTGTGGACGTGGGAATGTTTGCTGACTTCTGATCAGAAGGCAGGAAGCTTCTCTACACCTGGCATTCACATGCGTCTCACATGTGGATTGTGTTCATAACAGATATATTGTAGCAGCATCAGTTTCCCCTTTGCTTTGCCAAAGTGCAGTTTGGATGAGGGTTCTCTTGTGATTTTCATCCATTAAATCAATACACATGTATCTGGAAATATATTTTAGTAAAGTAAACATCCATCCAAGCTGCTTTTATCCACAATAGCAGTATGTTTCCAGAGATGACAGTGCCGGTCTGTCGATTGGCAACGGTTCAGACTGAAATATCTCAACACATATTTGATTGATCAACATAAAATTTGGTATTTACTGTAATTCATAGATCCCAGAGGACTAATCCCACTGATTCTGGTGATCCCCCTTTTGGTGAACCAGCTGCCAGCAGGTCAAAGCTTTCACTTATCCAGTAAAACCATCCTCATCATCCACCGGAAGGAATGGCACAAAACTTTGCACAGACACTTGTGGTTCTCTGACCACAAAAACTAATCAGGTTGACATTTGTGGTTTTGAGTGGGATGTTTTTGACAACTATTGGATGCACTGCCATGAAATTTTCTACACACATTCATGTGACCCTCAGGAGGAATTTTCGTAACTCTGGTAGTCCCTTAATGTTTCCTCTAGCGCTACCATCAGGTCAGATTTCATTTTTTTGCATGCCACTGGTTTATAGACCAATGACATGCCCATCGGCTTTGTGTTTAGTGCTAATTAGCAAATGTTATACAGTATTTGCTAAGCTAATGGTGGACATTATATCTGCTTAACATTAAAGTCATTGTGAACATGTTAACCAGCTGACTGAGGCTTTTAGCTAAAAGCATCACTATGCCTCTGTACAACCTCACAAAGCTGCCAGCATGGCTGTAGACCCTGTGCTTCTTCTCTGGATGTGGATAAAAGATTATTTCTATCTATGTAGCTGCTGTGTGTGGTGTATATACTCATTCAATCCCAGAAGGTAGTAACACAAAATTAACTAATCCCCACACCATTTCTGAGATTTTGCTATAACTTTAGCTTTAACTAAAATCAACTCAAGTGGTCCTCGAAGGCTAAATCTGCCTCTTTACGCTGCCCACCAAGCACAGGAAACAGATATTTGCAATTTTTAAAATGTTATTGGGAAAAAAAATGACATAATAAAGAAAATGTGATTTATGTAACAATAACATCATGTGAATCTGAAGCATATTAACTCTAATTCAAACTTCTTGTGTTGTGTGTGAAAGGCCAAGAAATATGAAGCCACAACTCTTTAAAGACCACATAAGTTTCAGTTTTGTACTCGGTCGCTTTCACTCTGTGAACATTGTTGTTGGCTTCACTCAGACAGTTAAAATCTTTGCTGGTTTGAGTTGTTGAACTGCAGGGTTGGGATTTGCTTATTTCCCTTAGTGAACCGCATTGTGGGTCTTTTTTGGGTTGAGTTAGTGCTTTGGACTTTGCTTTTGTGTTTTATGCAATCTGTAAGACATCCTCAAGGGGGTTACTGAAGGTTAGCAATTTGTTTGCTGATCTCTACAAATCAGTTGTTCCCTTTCTTTCTTATACAATGACAGCGGATGTAATCATTCTGTCTTGGGCATGGAGGTCTGTCACAAAATGTCTGGAGAGTGGATACCAGTGGTTTTGACGCTCATGCCACAGTGTATGTTTATAGCATAATTTGAGTGTTTGTTTAGTTTTTTTTTTTTTGGTCAGACAGGATGAGGTGAAAATGTAAAAGACCTTGTTAACATGTATGGAAAATGTTCTTTAGGCAAAGAGTCCTTCGCAAGCACCAAGTCCAAGTACAACCCCCCCACCCAAAGTTGCCCTGTATGTCACCCAGAAACATTTAAAGTCTTCATTACTGAGACCCGACTGAGACCGACTCAGCTCCGGGCCTGGACTCCATCTCCATCTCCACTCTACAGCTTCCTTCTTTCTGGTAGAGCTGAGCCTGTGTGATTTGCTCCAGAGAGACAGAAGCCAGGCCTCTGTCTAGTAGCTTGAGTATTAATGCAGGGGTTGAGGCCAGGTCAAATGTAATAAACAACAAGTTTCATGCATGTTAAGTGTTGTTTTGAAGTGCACATAATTACCAAGTTTTGACAGCTCTGTGCTACCCAGATGAGGTCAGCGAGGTTAGCGTTGAGAAACTGATCCTGTCCTTGTCCTTGTCAACAGTGATCATGTCATTTTGGGGCAAAAAGAAATAAGAATGACAGGAAACACTTTAGTCAGTCTTGATTTGACCTGAGCCGCAGCAGCCACCACTTGTGTCCTGTTAATTCCACCTCAAGGGGACGTGGTGCCCTGGGACGGGGTAGGATGAAACCACAGGGGGATCATCTCTGGTGTCATGGCCCCTCTGAGAGATGAGGATGATTAGACCTTCAGCAGTTAACACTCTAAAATAACACTGAGCTGGGAGACTCTGAGTCTGCTCACAGGGTGAATGACACCCTGGCTTCAAACTCTTACAGGCTGGATGACTGACCGATTGACTGGCTGGGATGATTGATTAACTTACTGACAGTTGCTAGCTGGGATCCAAGTGTATATGTGATGCGTGTGTGCGAAAGTGCACGTGAACTTTGCTCCTTGACACCTTTAGTGCAGATAAAGTAGCGGTATCTCAGAGTCTTTAAGCTCCCTCTCATCTCCTTTGTTTCCTCCTGGATTTATGGCATTAGACTTGGCTCTCACCTCAACTCTGGATCCTATGTGGTCTCTGCACATACTTTCAAAGCTGCTAACCTTCCCCCACACACTCACACACATGCACACACATATCCTTACACACTCAGTCAAGTCCCAACATCACAAAATTAGTCAGTGTGAAAGGAGGGAAAACTGGCCAACTGAGAGCTTGTTCAGGAAAAAGAGCAAAAACACAAGTTAGATACTAAATAAACACTTTGGTAATGAGTTATCTAGAAAACACGGACATGACTGAGGTAAACAAGACACATACACAATAAAAACAATAGATAAAGAGATGAAAGCCAGAGATATATCATCCCAGTAAATGTGGAAAAAAACAATGTGGTAAGCTGCCGCATGGGGCTCACCCACAAACACCATGTTTGTTATTCATGCATCACCCAACTAATTGGTAATTGACCCGACTAAGAGTGCATATAACAGTTAATTTACTCTGTCACTCACACACAGAAAAGTTGAATCCACTCATGCATTTTTCTTTGATAGTAATCTGACACTTAACACACAGAAAACTCCAGAAACTGGATAAAACAGCAGGAGAGAAGGATGATAGAATAACTCTCTCAACACAGTCCTGATCCCAAACACAGTTCTTACTGCCCAGTTTTGGCTTGATACTATGCAAAGCTGTCAAAAATATAGTGTTGACAGTTTCTCATCCATGGGGTGTGGTGCTCATGTGGAGTCATATGCAGTCGAGATATTGCAGATTACTCATACTTAAGAGGTGATACTTGCGTAATATACGGTATTTGGTGTAAAAATATGAATTAAATTATTAATTGGTTTATAATGTATTTAAAAATTACTTACATTTTGTTACCTGAGGTGAATGTGCCTTTTTGGTTCATGCCCCCAACTCATCACATCTCATGCTAGCCAACTCTATAACATCTTTTGAATCCCTTCTTTAAGGGATGATTTGTAGGTTTTTGCTGCTTGCGTTTTCAAGACAAGAGGTTATAATACACCCTCTGAGTAGAGCTACGTCTTCAGGACGGATTAGAGGCTACAGTGAGTTGCTATTAGAAAGTGATGAGACAGGCAGGGGCTAGCTGGTTAGCATGCTAACTTCAGTAGAAGAAATTACTTGATAGAGTTAACATTGGTGTTGCTTTCCACTGCTGGAAACAGCTTTTGGTGAGTGAAGGAATGAAGTTTTATGCTGAAGTTGCAACCTTTCTTCTAGACTGGTAAATAAACAGCTGTTAGTGCTAACGTTGGCTATGTAGCAAAAGCCAATAACTTACAAATAGCTTTGTTAGACTTCACTTCTATCAGACGGTCTTTTCCTAAACGCTCCTGGACCATTAACAAGCAGCATAGTAAAGATAATAATACAAAATGTTAATAAAAAATATGCCCAGCAGGGAGAACTACAGGATGGTGGCAAGGAAATAAAGCAATGCAAAGGAGAGGGGGCTTCTTTTTTTATTTTTATTTTTTTTGATACAAACGAAATAAAGCTGCAGCCCGGCTGAGTGCTCTCCTCAGTGGGGGATTTGCCTGGAAAACCACGTAGAGGTCTATCAAAAGAGCAAGAAGAGGAAATCAGAGAAGCTGCTCAGTGTATTTCTTCTCTCTGCTGTGTCATTCTCTCGTTGTATGTCTCTTTCTCTCTTTCACTCACTCCTCCTTGTGTTTCTCTCTGTCCTCTGTTCCTCTCCTCTTTCTTTTCCTCTTTGAATCAGAAACACCCTAGATACCCAGATAACATATAATACAGAGCACCTGCTTCACACACACACAAACAGACTGTACAGTCTTTGTGTGTCTGATGTTTAGTCTAACTTGCTGCCTGGTGTGTGGTCTGATAAAACTGTGCATGTCTGCAGTCCAAAGCAAAAGAGCAGGAAATTACTAACCATATTAATGTTGTACTGATTCAGATTTTATATACTGTATCCACACTGTCTTTTTATGCTACTTGACAAGACTTGAGTTTTTTAGTTCAAGTTCCCTGGTGTTGTGCATAAGACACTTACCAAGACACTTCAGTGTAGGGGTGGGTGACGAAAATATACTTGATGTATTGTGGCTTGTTCCAGGTGGGATGTAGTAAATGACTATATCGCAGACATCGAGTACAAATTTTCAAATAATTGTTTTAATCCGTTGGCATGAAATTCACTTTGACTTTTCATTTCTCTCGCTCTCTCCTATAGCTCATTGCCCACCCAGAAAACTACTGGGTTTGTGTGTGTGTGTGACATAGGTGCAGTGTGTGTGAGGAAACTGGAGAGGGCAAAAGAAGCAAAGCGCCAGAGCAAGTTTTTACGCTTATACAAATTTAATTTGTAGTGTTGTTATTTCCGCCTTTTTCCATTCAAATTTAAAACTGGTTCAATAGAAGCCACTAATAAATGAACAGTAAACAAGAATGTTTTAATGCATACAAATGTTGCAGGGACTAGAATCATCATGCTGGTGTATTTTTATGCATCAATCTTGCATTTACAAAGTGCTTTAGAGGAGATTTTAAAATATCGAGATATATATCGAGTATCGCGATATAGCCCTAAAACTATCGCAATATTATTTATAGGCCATATCACACAGCTCTACTTCAGTGGAATGGATCAACTCATTCATTACGTTACTATTTACACCTTTTCTTTTCCTGCTGTGACATGTCAAAATGTCTATTTGACAACAGCTGTAAAGCAGTTACAGAGACTGACTGACATGATTGTCTCCGGTTAGTCCAGAGAGGGTTAGCATGGCATATGTTTACTGTTGCCCAAGCTCGAACTGGGTCTCGAACAACACATGATTTCTTGCGAATAGACCCTCTTCCTCACTGGAGCTCTTCTCTGGCCTCTTCTTCCAATCAGCTTTTCTGGGCAAATCGCAGTTGCCCTAATTACACTAAATTACTCAGGGGGCAGCGTGACAGCTCAAAAGCCTTATTTTAACTTGTCACAGCAGGAAACCCACAATATCAGTAATGGCTCTGTTATACCAAAGCCACATCCGAAACCACCTTCTTGCTCATTCATTCACTATTCCCTTCATTATATGCACTCAGTGGTTTACACCGAATTGAGATCATCCTCACTTATGTCATCACTGACATATGTCCATGCATGTATATTATTCTGTTATTATTTTTGAATTTACAAAACGTAGTACATGACGTGGGAGTGTTAGCAGAGAGTAGTGTACATGGAATGGACACTGGTGTGTAGTATCAGTGCCGAGCTGCAGATGCCATGCGTAGGAGACAGATGCAGTGAGGAAGAGCGAAATATGCAGAATGTATCACATCACTGATGTGCTATTCATCTGTATCTGGTCGTGCAGACATAGGGCTGTTTTCTGCACCAGGTGATGAGAAGCAGACCTGTGTGTATGTCTGCACATGTCCACATGTTCTCTGTCCTGTGTGCTGTATGTTGTGAGTGTGTGTGTGTGTGTGTGTGTGTGTGTGTGTGTGTGTGTGTGGCTCATACACTGCAGGGTTGAACACTCAGGGCCTGCTGGGATCTGCAGTCAGAGGTCCCCCTCTTACAAGCCATAAAACCAGCCATTATAACACTGCTGTTGCTGAAAAAACTTCCTACAGCAAGTATTATATTGTAGTTTTTCTGACTTGAATTGAAACTGTGCACTGTCGTCTAGGTATTGAGTGAATTTAATCATCTCACACAGGCCTGTGTTGTAAAAACCCTGTTTCCATCCTGAAAAATGTGTGGTTTGTACATGTTATCACTCGCCCACTTTACATTTCACTAGTCTGCCCAGTAGTCTTGTCCTCCAGTGATAGGGTTAATACAGAAATGGACAAACAATAAACAGTAAAATTAGGTGCTAAAGCCTGTTACTTCAAACAGCAGGAAAGCCCTGACTGAAGAATGGAAGGAGGTGATTTGATTTGGCTCTGAAACAGGTAACGAGGACCAGATGCCTCCATCACTGTGCGTGTCATGTGTTTGGACATATGTTTATGAGTAGTATGTGAATATGTTTGTGCAAGTGTCCATGTGTATGTTGTTATACTTTGTAGATGTCTGGACTGAAGATCACTACATTTGATACTTGGGTGTGTGCGTGTGTGTGTGTGTGTGTGCAGGTGCACATAAATGAGATCATACGTTAGGCTTGTAGGTGTGTGTGTGTGTGTGTGTGTGTGTGTGTGTATGTGTGTGTGTGTGTGTGTGTGTGTGTGTGTGTGTGAGGGTAAATCCTGCCAATGCTGCCTCACTTTGTAGATGTCTGTTGGTATTGAATTTGATAAACTGTAAACATGTGTGTGCATATATGGTACATACATATGTGTGTGTGTCTGTGTGCGTGTGTGTGTTATGGTGATGAAATTACCTTCAGTCTACTGTTTATCATCCATTGAGGATTTTAGTGAGTCACTGACAGCTCTGTCTTCAGCTCAGTCCTCATCATTAAAACAGTGGATAAAGTAATTTTTCGCCCTCGGCTCATGAGCTCAGGTCGTTAAAGTGCTTGGTGAAACCTCTGCTCTCGCCATGAGGAAACAAAATCGCCGACTCACTCATGAGTGCAGCGCATTCAGACCGAACGCGATCCACTCATGGGTTGTTTGCATTGCATCCAGAAGTCCACAGGGGCATCCTATTCAAACTATCACTCTCCTCTCTCCCATAAGAGATTCCTCTCTGTGTGCTTTGGATGGTGATCAACATATCCCTGTTCATTTTTCTCACACTTGGAGCTGACACAAGATTCTTTCAGCAGAGCTATACCGCTCTCAGTTTTGCTGTTTGGTTGCACTGAGGAGCACTTAACGCTGTCCCCGTCTTCATTTTCTCAGAGAGGACTTTTACGAGGCCCTTGAGTTACGCTTCCTGTGTTTAATGGAGGTATAATTGTCTTCGTAGAGCTGTAGACCAGAGTCGGACCTCCCAAAAAATTCCAGTCATCATCTTCCATCTTTTTCTAATTAGTGTGCACCTGAACGGCCCTCTGGACAAACACAATGGTTGTGTTTTGGTGTACAATCTGCTCTGGATTAGTGTTTTTTTCAGCCCCTTTTTATGGCTGCACTGTCACTGTCAATAGCTCAACAAAACAAATCATCGGACAATTGATAACAGACTGGAACGACGCTGTTGCACCGTTGTTTGAAGTCGACGAGCCCGACGAGGCACATGTTGCTGCGTGTATGAAGCTTTGTCTCATGTAACAAAATTTATCCCTCAGAGTAGTTGAGGTGTGGAGAGTAACAGCCAGAGAGTTACAACTGAAAAGAGTCATTAATCTCTCTATACCTCCAAGGATTTTTCAACACAAAGGGAGTCACGCAACCATTTAGAAGACCTGGAAGACCTTCATGGTCTTATCAGTCTGTTACTTTGAGCCTCAGTTACGGTCTCTGCTGGGATATTTAGCAAAACGCCCCCTTTAAAATAGCTTTCCTGTCTGGCATGAAAATTTAACAAGACACATCGTTATGAGGGAGCTGTCGTTAGCTTGACCTCACTGCGTAGCTGCTTTCACTCACCCTTATCTCGCACTTACCCATCCTACTCTGGTCCCTCTTTACCCTCCTCTCTCTTCCCTTATCTCCATATTGGACCATCAGTCACTGACTCCTGCACTATTCATTTAGTTAGGTGTGTTTCATTCACATTGATATATATTTAAAAAGCATTATCCAAACATCCATGTAAAAAGAAGTGTGGCTTTTCACAGCTTCTCTCTCTGTCACACACACATACTGATGTGATACATTCATCCACGTAATCCTATGGCTTTGTTTCATGCCAGAAAATTGTACAATGACTAATGATGGGAACACATTGGTTTGGGAAATAGTGATATTGCAGTATTTCCTGTTGTTTCACAATGTGGGCAGGAGTTATCGACATCTGGTATCGGTGGGCCAGTTAGTGACTCTAAGTCTGTGTGGCCTAAATAATTACAGCGGTTACAGCTGGCGTGCATGCATTTAGCTGGCATTACAGATCAATACTGATGAACACAAAAATCTCATAAGGAGTTGGATGAGTTTTCTGAACAGGCAGTTGATGTTGATGGAAGGTGGCCTAATTTTCATTTTAGTTTTGGTAATATTTCAAATGTTTGCTCCCAGCTCTCTGCTTAGAAATATAGTTGGAACCACAGAGTGTGTGTCCATATCTGTCCACGTCTTCCCTCACATCTTTTCCGTCCTTTGCTGTCAGGTAGGATACCAAACCTCCGAATCCCTGTGGACTTGGACAGAGCGGATCACGTGTGTGTCTGTCACAGAAAGCAGCTCAGAGGGTCAGAGATGCCACATTCCTGCAGTGACACTGAGCCTGAATAGGTCACAGAGGCCAGAGTCCCCTGGGAAATCTCTGTCAACCCTGAGACACACACACACACACACACACGCACGCACACACTCATACACACACTTCAAGATGTGTTTATCACAATCATGAAATGAGGGAAAATGAGGCAATAATAAATGCCAGAGCACTTACAAACCCATTTAGTTTTGACCAAAAACCATAGTACTTACAAGCCAGTTTGAAAACCTGGCATGTGGTGTGAAAATACATCATTCACCCCTGTTTCGTTAAAGTCTGCTCAGTGGTTACTGGGAGATTGTGCGTGACGAAATGATGTAGGGAAATTTACAACATGTCACAATGAAGTGGTGAGTTGCTGCATCATCCTGCATCATCAGGAAATGTGGTCTGTGCTGTCTGAGGTTTTGTGTGTGATGGAACGACAGATAAGCAGGAAGAAAGAGGTCTGGTCCCACAGAGACACTTTAATAACCATTCCAATGAGATGATCCCACTTACTTTCTTTAATAGTCATCTTATTTTAGGAAATTTACTAGCTTAAGAAATTGCTCAGTATTTTGGAGGGTAGAGTTGGATGTTTTGTCAAACAACATCTGGGCACAGGGACTGTGTGCCGCATGCTGACGTCTTGTCAGCACATGAGGTTGACAGGTTTGGTACCATTATGCCTGTACAGAGTAAACTTTTAACAAAACTGCATGTGGCAACCAGCACTATAGCCACAACGCTGCATAGGAGTGCTGGACACATGGATGAACTGTTGTTTGTCAAATAACAGCAGCAGCAAGTAATTGCCTCTAAGATAAGAATATTTCCCAGAATGCTGAACTAGTCCTGTAAGTGATCTATAAATGATTTAAATAACATTTTGAGATATAACACAAGATCATGAGACTTGTTTTTTGACAAACCAACCCCTTTTCAAACATGATTTTTGGGTATTTTACAGCTAGGGAGATGAATGTGGCCAAAAAACAGTTACCAAATGTAAAACCCAGCAAAGTTTCTGTTTATATTATATATATTGAGTAATGTTAATTAGGTGTTGGCAGGCAAATTTTCATTTTACTTTATCGTGAGCCAGACTAGTTGTTTCCCACTGCTTCCAGTCTTTATACTAAGATAAGCTAATCAGCACTTGGCTCCAGAGGCATGAGGGTGATACTAATCTTCACATTTAACTCTCAGCAAGAAAACAAATGATATATTTCCTAAAATGTCCAACTATTCCTTTGACATCTTAAAATGACATGGGTGGATGAGAGGGAGAGGGAGAGAGAGGGAGGGAGAGGGAGGGAGGGCGGTCAGCAGGCACCCATAGAAAATGTTCATCTCAGAAAATCAGAAGTATTAAAGCTGAGTATGAGTGTGTCTGTTCAGATGTTCAGTGGTTGTATCAAAGTATTGCTGTGATCCTGGAATGATGATGGCGAGGAAATTAGAGCAAGAGACAGAAGGTTTGAAGGGTGTTTTTAAAGAGAGGGGCCGGGATGGGAGAACAGGAGGAGAAATGATGGAAAGATGAGGTGAGTGGGGAGAGGTGAGGCATAACATAGGAGGAAGAGAAGGAGGAGGAGGACTGCAGGTCAGCCTGTATTCTGGTGGAAGTGGTTCAGACCTCCTGTGCTCCCAGTCAAAGCTTTCTCTGTTAGGCCAGAGCTCTGATGTTTCCCCTGAGGCCTGGGTCCTGGAAGTGGGCTAGCAGAGCAAATAAACAGAGAGGAGGTGCTCACACTCGCCACACTAACACCTTTACATATGTATACTCACACAACTTAAAAAGAATACACACACACGCAATTATACGGCAACACTAAAGGAGCTTAACATGTGGCTGTGCTCAACACCTTCACACCTTCATGAGAACCCTGACGTGTACAGCGGGTTTGAGTGGATTTTTGGAGTTTTATGACATTTTGTATTTAAGATGGACATTTTTTAATTTTTCATCTTTAAACAAGCTGTCACTAGTTGGACTTTGCTGCTTTTCTTGGTTGTACTATGAGGCAAATGAGTGGAAAGTACAAATTAGATTAGCTTATAAAGAAGCATAAATATAGTTTCACAGGGGATTTAAAAAAGCCCACAAAGAACTATTGGACAGAACACCTTATTAAAAAAAGTATTAAAAATCCTACCAGTTGGAGCACCAGCAGAAAAATAACAACACATTGAAAAGACAAAAACAAAACACTTAACATCAGAAATAAGCAAAGAGAATATATGCAAAAAAAAAAAAAAAAGAGGATGGCAGGCCTTCAACAATGTGCTACACCTCAGGTTTATTGTTGGTCTCATCATGCTAATGTGTTTCAGTATAATCCTTCATCACACCATCACATGCAACACGACCAGCCAAGTTCTTGAACTGCTCGCAACTGAGCAAATAAATCAATTACAGCACGGCTGATGAATACAACATGCTGTACTTGTAACACATATAAGCCACATCAGTAAGAAGCATCCATCAAAATGACAAGACGTACACACACACATGGCCAGTCTCCTGTCCTGGTGTGTTAAGAGGCCATTGACCTCCAGTGAGCTCCACTTCCTGTGTTCCTCCCACCAGAGTCCCAAGAGGGAACACTTTACGCTGACAACAACCTTCATGGCTGTCTTTTAACCATCCTCCTCTTCCTCCTGTCAGTGTCCTCCCTCATTTCTTACACGTGGCATTTCCTTCCCCTTCACCCCGCTCAGATCATCCCACATTCTTGCAGTAAGAGTCGATACACAGATAAGAGATGGGATTTATTTCAGAAGTCATGAAAACAGACCAGTACGGGAGTTTCTTATGATCTTCCTCATATATAGAAACTCTATATACAAACTGAGATAACAACACTTTGTAATGTGAACAGGATTCATAATGCAGAGTGACTGCAGCATCATCTATGAAAAGCATCATCCATGCTGTTCCCTGATCTCTGGACCCCCGCACTGTCAAGGTTGGGGACTGGGGAGGTAGTGAGGTTTTCTTGCGGTGCTATAATGAATATCCTGTCTTTGTAACACATTCCTGCCTGCAAATGCACAAATAAATCATGGTAACACTGGATGGGAAACCATAACAGTGAGCATTCCCCCTCTGGAAGGAGACCCCTTGCTAAAGCACATAATCTTCAGTGTAAAGTGATCCAGGCCCAGGTCTGCCTCTGGATCCTGTCTCGGTGTTTTCTCCAGTTCCTCCATGCTGATTTTGGCAGCGGCTGCAGCAGCAGACTGGGGTCGTACGTGGGGCTGCCTGCACCCCTTACTGGGCAGGTAGCTGCTGGGTCAGCCACTGCCAAGACCGGTGACTGGTGGGAGATAGTTGGTACCCAACGGCAAAAGAGGAGGATAGACAGGGGTCAAGTTTAGAATGCTCTGAATGAGGTCAGGCCAGTGGCATGTAGACTCAGTGTGGAGTAGTTATGACATAATGGATTTTACACATAATATTTTTTTCCCACCGGAAATCACCAAGAGTCATTTTGCTGCTTAGAAATAATTCTTAACTGAGAAATCATTTTAGCAGTGGAAGGAAAAACATTTCAGTGGGTGTTAGAGGTTTAACAAAAGCTCTCAGCAGGATCTGTATCAGAGCCAATGGCCGAGGCATTTTCAATGGATCAGTATTAGCTATGTAATATCCAATGCATTTCCAGTTCTTTGTTTTTTATAATTATCACTCTGGCTACATGAGCTGTCAAAAACAGCAGCCAGCAGTCACAATTAATGATATACACACTGACAGTGTGTTAGCGGAAGCCAAGAGAGGCTGTCCAAACCCTCTCCAAACCTTTGTATCATTGATGTATTTTCCTAATGCAGAGCAAATGTTGTTGCCAATTACTACATATATGAATTTTAATGTGGGCTTACAGAGCCAGAACAGTCAACAGGCCAGCCTATACAAAGTAGGTACATACTTAATACAGGCTGAGCCATGACCTGACATAAGATAAACACAAGGACAAAGCAGGACAGATAAATATACTGTGTCATGTTTACCACTCAGTACAAGGCATTCAATTCAGTACAATAATTGTGATGAACTGAACATTTCATTTTGGTTGAACACTGCAGTGAGTCTGTTAATGAGAACTTTGTGTGAATCATTACATCCACGTTGGTCAGAGAGGTCAGTCCGAAGGCCCAGTTTTCAGCCCCCCACACCGTCTTACAGCTGAAGTCCTGTGTGCTCCAAGAGTGCTGTGCTAACCCTGCACTCCAGGGCCGTGACTGTGAAAGTGCGTTCACTGCTGAGTGAATTTGCAGGAACGAATTACGAAAAAATAAAGCGAGACAGCTTGAGGTATCCACAGCATTACCATCTGCAGCCATGCTAGCTGTCCCGTGAGGCTAAATGCTAACATCAAAACAAATCAAGTTTATTTATAAAGCTAATTTAAAGCAACCTTAGTGCTGTGCAATAAAATACAACAAGAAACACAAAACATAGAAATAGTTCAAATGTGATATGTTAATTATATCATGGTCTGAGACAGACATGGAACGGTTTGAATTAAAAATAATAGATAAAAGTGAAAGATAAAAACCTTAGGGACACACAAAAGCCTATGAAAACATGTAGGTTTTAAGATTTAAACTTAAAAACACATCAACATGCTAACATGCTCACAATGTCAATGCTAAGGTGCCAGTGTTTTAGCAGGCACAGTGTTTTCTAACATTAGCAGTAAAACTGAAACTACAGCTGATGTGCAGGTATTTCGTCATAAACCAAAATTAATTTTATTTTTTTTCAGATTTAAGGGTCAGGGGATCAAACACTGTAGCATCAGGTTAAATTCTCCAGGTAGTGATTGCTGTCCCTCAGTCAAACTTTGTTTACAGCGTTTATACAAAGAAAGAGTTTTTCATCCTGGGAAATCAACACTTGAAGTCTAGCATACAGATATTCCTGTTTAGTGCTGTAATGTAAAAGTGGCTGTTAAAGGCTTTGAGCACTCCTGGCCTCGGCAAATCTTAAGAGGACAGAAAAATATCCCTGTGAATGAAATAAAGATGGAAAAAGCAGACACCTCATCAGGTTTCATGAACAGAGGGCAACGGTGAGGCCAACAACATGTCAGTCTGAGGAGAAGGGAGAGAGACAGAGATTATGTCAACAACTAGTGAACCAGTGGAGCAACACTGTGAAACAAGAGGCTGAAAGAACGGCCTGAATATACACTGACATGTTTCAAATCACAGGAAAGATGTAGGGTGAGTGAAGTAAAAGTGCATGGAGGGGACATGAAAAAGGAGAGAGGAGGAGACGGAGCCTGCTAGCATCATGGATCGCTCTCGCTAATAAGCCCTGACTGACATTAAAAGGCTGTACCCAATTACTGGATGGTATCCCAGCCCTCACACAGACTCCCACTCACACGCATGCTGTATGTACAGATGTAGAATCACAGACATGAACACACACACACAGTTAGTCTAGTCTTGGGGTTTGTACATTTTTTAATCAAGGCTGCCGATAGCCGTAATAACACCACTACAACTTCTGAAACTATTGCACTGACAAAAGAAACAGATGTGTATTCCCATCAGACACACACACACACACACACACACCCACACACACACAGACACACACAGGTCATCGTAGTGTAATGTGTAATGGTCTGTGTTTTAGAGTCATGTTGACCGAGCCTGTTGCCAGTCTGACCAACATACTTTCACATTCCCAAACAAAAACACACGGGTCACTTCTCCCTCCGTCCTCATCTGCTTGTCCAGACACCCCGGCCTCCCCTGTGCTGTCTGTCAGGAACACCCAGGGGAGAGCTGCTGAGGCCTGTTGCCGTATGTTGATGTGGAGGGGGGGTGTGGAGGGTGTTGTAGGGAGATAACATGGCTTTCACTGCTGCTGTTCTGGTCCTGTCCTGTCCTGTGATTTAGATACTGTTACCCTCTGCTGCACTCTGTCCTGGGTTGTCAGTTTTGCTCTGTTTCTGTTTCTACAGTGCCACCAGGTTTACATCTTTTTAACTCGTGGGACTCATGGGATTCAGGATGAACTGTATTACACAGCTAGCGTGGCCGTAGACTCTTGGGCTCATGTCATGCCTGAAAACAATTCATTCATACATTCAGCTGGGTGACCACGTCTGAGGGCAAAAGTGTTTATAGCCGTTCTGAACGGCCACACTTATTAAAAGACGGCCGTCATAGAGGGAGGAGATGTGATATCGTTTAAAGATGGAGATAACGCCACACGTTGTCAGTCTCTCCTGGAGGAGGTTCATAGTGTTGCGTTCGCTCGGTCACATGAAAAGTGAGAGAAATAGTTCCTTCCCCTACACACACCTCGTCCGTCACTGCATCATGTGCTTACTTGTGGGTATAGGTTAGAGGAATTGTCGGACGCAGCTGCCTCTATTCTGACGTCAGAAAGGTGAGGGCGAGAGGGTTTATGAGGCTGTTTGACTGTTTGAGAAGCAGTTCTGCTGAAAACTTTAGTGTTGTTAAATTACCTGTACTATACAGATAAATAAATGTCTATCTTCTTTTAAACTCATCAGTCTACTTTGTTGGTACTTGCTCGGCTTTGAGTAGTTGCACACACCCCGGCCCTTTTTTCTATCCTTGGCTGTGTACCATGTTTCTGTGTTTTTTTCTACCCTCACTAACCTGTCAGTAATAGAAATGAATAAAGTCATAAGAACAAATGTTGGTTTAAATCATCAAATACAATGTCTGTTAATGAAGACTTGAGTTATGAAGCAGAACAAGATGCTGGGATGACATGACGTGTGTCTTCTTCAGATTCAAACACAGACGTTTACAGATTAGTTCTGACATTAGACTGTATGTCTAAACTGAGAGAACAACAGGTATTTTATTACCTCATATTACATGATCCCATTGCTTAAAATGAATCACTGAATTCAGCAACGTTCAATAGTTGTACTGCAAATACTCAGCTGCAAAAAATTTATATCGGAACTGCCATTAAATCCGAATCTGTCCTCTAAAAGACTTAATCCGGCTAAAGGGTAATGAGATCTGTTAGTTATTTTGCAATAAAACACCTGCTTTCAATAGAGATGCCCTGATACAACTAATTCCGGTATTTCTCAGGACCTGGTGCGCTCTTCTTCCCATTGTTAAAATATGTTATTGTCACTGTGTGTAACTTGTTAAAGCCATTTTTTTATCAAAGGTAACGTGGCCAGAGTTTGCTGTGGTACTGAAAATTGAACATTGTAACTGAGTGTACCCTATCTACCCAGCACTGCTAGAGGATAATGATAATGATAATGACATTCAAAAAGAAACAAAGAGGTCAGATTCAGCACCTCTATCAGTCTGGCAGCAAAGATATAAACTTATGGAGTTCCCCTCCAGAACAAAGCTGCATCTGCAACACATTATCCCAATTTAGACGACCGACTGATTGATTGATTGATGGATTGATTGTCAGACTGACAGACGGAATGAGTGACGATGTTCGTCTCAGCATTCACTCTCCTGTCTCCACCTCAGCTCCATACCCGGCCCTATCCATCCCTCTCAACACTCTGCGGCTACAGGCTGCAGATTAAAGCTGCTCTCATCTGGATCTCATCAGTTTGGGCCAGCCTCACCGTTTTATAGGTTATTTTTCATTCAGGAGAAGGAGGGGGTGGGGGTTGGGGTGGGGGCGGGGGGCATCTCAGAGTGATTTAGGGTTACACTGCATGGAGGCTGGAGGAGAATAAAAGCAACTTGTTGTCTTGAGGGGGCTGTGAATGAGGCAGCATGCTACGCCCCCTCCGGTAACAGCATGCAGTTTTTAGGACTTTTGCATTTCTTCCCCTTTTTCTCCAAGGTTGTGTGTGTATGTGTGTGTGTGTGTGTGTGTGTGTGTGTGTGTGTGTGTGTGTGTGTGTGTGTGTGTGTGTGTGTGTGATATTTGTTGCGTGGCTGTGCTACTCCACTTTCTGAGCCATTTCCTCTCTGTTTTTCCAACTGTAATGTCTGTAACATGTGGTGGATTGTTGTGGGAATGCTGGATGAGTGTCATTGCCAAACACCATAAATCAATTTTGGGAGAAATTGTTGCCCAGTATCCATTGCACAACGCTGTAATTCAAAAAATTCTACATCCACAAAAGCAGGGACTGCAAAAGAGTCAAAACTTTGAGTTTAAGTAATGGTTTTTGGTTGTTTATTTGGTCAGAGTTCAAGTACTGTATAGGGAGCAAAAAGAGAAATATGCCAAATCAGAATAAGTAGTGCCTTAATGTGTCAGGAGCTGCAGTGTTTGCAGTAACTATGTAATATACAAACTGGCTGTGGTGCAGAAATGACCACAAAAATGATTTGATTGCATGTCATTTATTTTTGACTGTGTACTATGATAATAGAGTTGCAGGCCTGTTATCTGTGCAGGATCTCCTCACTCAGTTACCTTGTTGTGATGATGGCTACTAATAAGTAAAATATTAACTGGGCTTACCAATTACTGTGATCACTGTCTCTGCATTTTGCTGCTTCTCTAGGTCTGGTCTGTATGTCAATACTCTTCAGCTGCTGAATGACCTTTCAACAGTTTGCTGGACGTGTACATTTTCCACCATTTCAGTAATGTGGCGCGCGTCAGTGACTTAAATCCTGGATATGATGGTGTCTTTGTTCGACAGTTCATCAAGCAAAGCCTTTTCATTGTGGACAAAAGCCTCATTTATGTTTCTCTGTATGGTTTCCCATATATTTAGGAATATAATGAGAAATTTTAGAGCTGGCTTCTATGGCCTGATTTGTGGATGCACGCAGTATTTTAAATGTGTCTCTTGTGTGAAAGAGATGATTTACATTTGAGACAGCTAAATGCACCTATAGCCCTGGTCTCCCCATGTAACAAACCCAAACTCTTTTGTCCTACTGAGCTAGAAAGGCCTGCAAGATATTCTCCCCATCTTGTGAGCAGGTTGGTGCAGGGTGATCTCCTTTAAAGCACCTGCACTGCTGGTGTGGGTGTCACAGGCTGCCCACCCCTGGTGTATAGTCTGTTTGATGACGAGTTTTGCTCTTCAGTTTTTGTATCGATAAAACAATCAAGATTGAACGGCCTAGTTAGTGAACTTCAGAGGTGATGGCAGGTGGATTTTGTTACCTTCAGACAAATCCAGACTGACTGTTCCTCCCGGTTTCCAGTTTTTCTGCTGAGCTAAGCTAACAGACTGCAGCTTCATATTTTCTGGATAGTTATGAGATTGGTATCAGTATTCTCAAGGGGGCAAATAAGCATATTGAAAATGGTGGTTGAAATACAAACATGTGATCACTGTCTCTGTGTTTTTTTCAGGAGGAAATGCTGTGAAGGATTCAGGTTTGTGATGGGCCAGTGCATACCTGAAAGTAGGTAAACCATACACACTGTCCTCTTAATTTGACTCATGAGCTTCACAGGGTCCTAATATGATATACTTCAAATTGAGCATTTTCTAAATTAGAACAACACGATATGGAGACCACGTTTGTCAAAGAAGTCCAGATAATGTGGGTATTATGCTTGACCTATTGAGTAATTGGAGTAATTATATTCAAGGCGTCTTTTCAGATAACTTGCACGTTGCAGTGCATAAATGGGACAAACAACGTAACAGCCAAAAAAGAAAATGCCCACAGTTTTGGCACAGACAGCTGCCACATTTTGTTGTAGTCATCCCCATAAAAAATCTGGTTATAGTTCTAATTGGACTTACGTAATAAGGATTGGTTACACTGGTGAACAGTAAGTTTAGTGTCGATACTTGAAATACACTGTAGTATGCCTCCAAAGACTAACAGTGATTTACATTGGCCACTAGAGGACAATGTTCCCCAATGAATAGCACCTTGATGGGCTGTTCAACTGATGCATTTGTGTATCTATGAGCTGTATATATCACATAGAGTGAAAAGGCCTCAGTTCTGCTCTGTGTTTCCCATTTAATTTAATTCAGGTGTGGCAGTCCAGTCATTACATGGCCTGTTTCATAGCAAAATTATTGGACATATATATATTGCTATATAGTGCACAATGTTTACCCTTTGTCATTTTATTTGACTATCCAAAATGAGTGTGAAATTTCACATCACAATCACTATATAAAACTGTGGCCATGAGTGCAGACAACCTTCTGCCAACAGTCCCACAATGTAATGCACAGCATCTCATGAATGCAAATACAGTTGTGCGACCCTAAACCTGTCAGTGATGATATGATGAAAATATGATGATTCATAAGTATTACACATCTCAATTTACTGCTCACTATAGAGTAAACTGCTGAGTGTTAACTCACCAGGGAGCAGTGAAAGAGTGAACGGGGTAGTGGTTTCGGACACAGCTTTTGACCTGTCATAGACATGACATGACATCATGACAGTGACCCAGGACCTGTAGCTGTGCTGGGCAGTTCCCACTTGTGGATGTGGAACTTTATGAATGGAAGGAGGTGGTGGTCATAAAGAGCAAAAGTGTTCATGGGTGATTTTGGTTTTCAGACAGTGATCCTGAATAACTCTAATGATTTCTCTCTCCCCCTCTCTCTGTAGGCGTAGATGTGTGTGCTGCATCCCCCTGCGAGCAGCAGTGCACCGACAACTTTGGGCGAGTTGTCTGCACGTGTTACCCCGGCTATCGCTTCGACCGAGAAAGACACCGCAACCACAAATCGCCTTACTGTCTGGGTCAGTACCCCACCCAACCCACCCCCATGTCTATTACTGATTTGGTATATGTCTCACCCTCCCACTTCAAAAACTTCCTCTTTGCTTCTTCAAACCGCATCAGTATTTTTATTAACTGGAAAATTACTCAGCAGATATCTGACCAAACCTGCACCACAGTGACACATGATGTAAAATATCATGTGGAGTTATTATACATAGCTCAAAGATAAGACAAAGGGCTGAACAATTCCCAAATTATGAAAGAAACCTATAAGAAACCTATGTCCAAGGAGTGAGGATGAACAGCTTCCACAAAAATCTCACCTGATAGGACAGAGAACATCTCAGAGCTAATCTGTACTGACGTGTTAATGTCAACATGATAGATGAACCGTAGCATCTTCAATCTTTAGCTCTTGCTCGCTTTCTCTTCAACTTTCATTTCACTTTGTGTCATTGCACGAACAGCTTTCATTTTACAGTAACCTCCAAATTTGGATTTTGATCATCTCATACAGACATTGATGAGTGTGAGCACTCAGGAGGCAGCGTGTGTGACCACGAGTGTGTGAACACGGTGGGCAGCTTCCTGTGTCGCTGTCACACTGGCTACATACTGGCACCGGACCAACGCTCCTGCATCCCCGTGCACAATTGTAAGTTCCTATGCCCTGCGGTGGTCACCAAGTTATCAGCTGCAGATTTGAGTCAGCGTCTTTGCACTGGGAAGGTGTTAGGCCTACACAAGATAAGATGCATGAGCTTAATGAATTTATCCTTTTCCTTCCACCTGCCTGAAGTCAGTCCAGGTTTGTAGCTAATGTCAGTATCAGCAGAGGACAAACTATGATATATCAAAACTAAGATGAACATGGGTCAGCTTTTAAATTTTAATTCATGAGTGTAATGACACGACCTGTGATTTATGTTTTTTCAGTATAATCATCAAGCAGTGACTGAGAATCTCCTGTTTATAAATGCGTGTGTAGATTGGATAGAGGGAAAAATAGCAATGGATGTCTGGCCTGAATTTATATGTAAAGAATTTCATATCTAAATGTTTCGTCTTGCAGTGAGTTCATCAGGGAAGTCAGACACCTTGATGAGCGCTGGTACTTGCTCATTCACCTGTCAGGATTTTATGAACATGAAAAACAGTTTGCTACAGCTTAAACTGAGGCTGGGCAACACACCGTCACCAAACCAGGTAACATGTTTACTCTATACACAACTGGACCACATTGTTTTAGCTAGGAAAACATTGCAAAGCAGAAACATCACAGTCAACTGTAAAACTAAACTCTGTGTCTCAACATTTACTTCAGTTATAATTTTATGTAAATTGTAATGGATGCAAAGTGAGCAAGAATTTATATTTCCAAAAAGTTAATTTTTAGATTGGGGTCCAAGTGCTAATATTTCAGTAAACTACACACACCTTTTATCTGTATTTATGCTACTTAGCCTTTCCTCTTGCGTTTGTAGGTACCTGGCCTGGCTAACAGCAGTGACAAGCCATCCCTGGGGAGGGCAGGAAAAAGTTCCGACAGCCCTTGTCTTCCTGGTCTCCCCGGCCCTCCAGGAGCCCCTGGGGTACCAGGTAATATCGAGACAAGTGAAAAGATAGACACAGACTCAAATCCACCTCTGGTTCCAGATTCGTGCTGGGACAGTTATTGACAAGTGCACTCAGTGTTTGTGTTTGTTACAATCACATCACCATGCTAAAACACCAAAGAAAGAAGAAGGGAAAGTGGAAGAAAAAAATGAATAGAAAAGAAAACAATAAAAGAAAAGAAAATGCCATACACAAAATAATTTAAAGATGTTATAAAAAAAAATTGTCAGTAAAAGCAAGCAAACATACAGGCAAGTTGAAAACTCATCTCAGGTGAGTTTTAGTCACCTTTAAGTTTAATTTTAGATTTCATTTCTAAAACCAGAGCTTTAAAGTGAGCAGGGTTTCAATGACCCATCTGAGGAGCTTACTATTTTCTATTATGATATTGCTGTTATGTTATGTATTCGTCTGATGTCAATCACTCACCAAACATCTTTCACTTGAACCATCTGTCCTCACCAGGACACCCAGGAGAACCAGGAAACACAGGAGACCCGGGGGAGAGGGGCCCACCTGGTCCTCGGGGTCCACGGGGAGACATGGGGCCCATGGGTCCAGAGCCTGACCCGAAGCATATGAAGAGAGGCCGCAGGGGGCCAGTGGTAAGAAAAACCTCCTGGTTCTATAACTCAGACGTTATCACAAGGTTTAGTTCCCTTCGGATCCTCTAGTCCAGGTTGTCATAGTGACATAAAGAAAACTGTCCTGTAACCTGGAGATCACAACACAACAGCAAACCATAAAATTATGACGAACACAAACAAACAAAAAAACACTAAAATCATATTGTCCCTTGTCGATTAGGCTACTTGCTACAAACTTTCACTAAACTGTGTCATAGCAGTAACTCACTTGGTAGCTCTTTGGCCTGCTGATCAATAACTATGACAAGTGCGTAAACTAGTATATGTCAACTGTGCAGTCACAGTACACATGACACCACGTACAGTTCCCATGAAACTTAAACGTACACGGGTGTATTCAGGGACCTGGATGCGGCGCTGCCTCTCAGCCTTGCTTTATATTTGTCCCAGTGGCCCAAAAACCATCTTAAAAGAGATTTCTGAACTGTCTTGTCTACTGAACTGTAGACAAGACAAGGTCAAATACTACTATTATGACTTTTTAAACCATGAAGGTTTTATACTTATAAAACTTTCCCATTGGCTATAAAAGTTCATTTTATATGAGTCAAATCATCCCAGTGTAAAGTCTTTGGGCCGAGTGGGACCAATACCAGGACCCTGCAACCGACACACCTGAATTGACAGCAACCAGCAGTAGTGTTAATAATCATGATAATAATAAACCACATGCCATAATTTCTGTATGAGCATCTCTTCAGCAGGACACTTTTGCTCTAAAGGAAAATAAACCCACTGCTCTACATTTGTAACATCATACATGAACCAAGTATATCCACTGGTCTGCACCACGAAGGCTTATTTCTCCTCATAATGTGACCATGACAGCTATTTCTTTGACTCGCTCACTGTGGGTTCCTCAGCTGAAAGCAGTCTGCAGGTGTTGTTTTTGAAAAGCTTGCAGAACATCTTATACCCATGTCTTATCATTCATACAGGGACCACCTGGGGCAGCAGGAAGAGATGGAATAAAGGTCATTATATTATCTTTATTTTCTTTATGTGTTTGGAATTCTTGACTGTAGTTGTGTCTGCTTAATGCTTGTGTGGAGCTACACTGTCGCCATCTAGTGTCTGAAATACCTTCAAACATGTGTCACTGAGTGAATAGACTCCACTGAAGCTAACTTTGTCATGGTTCCTGTTTCTTTGGGTCCTCCTTCCCGGAAGATACATTGACAAAGATTATATTGTATTGCACAAACTCTGTTAATGCCTGCAAATAGATAATGATATTTATTTGAAACCACTTGGTTTGCTGTCACTGTCTTCATTGTGGCACTCAGACTCACTGCTGGTGCTCTGTGCATATATGATGCTACACTGTAACTTTAGTTCCAGTCTCAGACAGCTGTATTGAAACTGGGTTAATTTGTGCTGTTTCTCATCTACAGGGTGACAGAGGAGCTCCAGGTCCCAGAGGTCCCCCTGTAAGTTTATTTTATGTATTAAACACATTCTTCACTAATTTACAAATGCAAACAAATACATTTTATACTGTAAAAACAGCCTCCATATCTTCATCTACATAATGTAACTGTAGACAATTTACACACCTATTTTAGAATGGACATTACATCTATGTATACCTTGAAATTGTACCTCCATTTAACAATCTGCTAGTCTATTAATAGTCACCTATCCAACATATACATAATGCATATCTTATATGTGGTTTAGTTTGGATTTGAACTGTTCTTTGCTGCCATACTGGCCATGTTTTCTTTCCCAGATCAAGAGTTTTCTTCTAGTTCTTTTCAATTAGTTCTTTTCTTCTATTTTTTTTTGTAGCTAATTAGTGTAATCAGTCTATCACAGTTCAATTTATACAAGACATTAATGTGTTTTTTTTTTGCAATTTTGCAAAATGCAAGGCACCTTAATCAATTTCTCAATTTCCCATCCGTCTCCAGGGACCACCTGGCTCTTTCGACTTCCTTCTGCTCATGATGGCCGACATCCGCAATGACATAATTGAACTGCAGGAAAAAGTGTTTGGGGAGCGGCGCAGTATCTCTCTGGACAGTCCTCCTCAATCCAGCGGGGAAGTGGATTTTGTAGAGTGGGGCTCTGGACAGGGAGATGTCATGCTCAATACTTGACATTTGACTTCCCAGTCCCAGTAAAAGACACTCAAACCCAGTGAAACAATCACCAACCTTGACTCTTTTCTTCATTGATAAAGGATTGTTGGTGGACAAAGTGCCAACATGTAAATAATTCCTAAAGTCACAGCTGGGATGAACTGGGCAAGGACCCTTGGTTTCATTCTCAACACTGCCACAGGCCGTAAAACAGAGAGATTCAAAGATTAGAAAATCAGAAGTTGGACCCCAATCTCTCTGTGAGCGCCATCTTGCTGCCGTTCACATGCCGTGGTGTGAGTAAGAGGTGTGCGTGCAGGACATAAGAGTGAGAAAGACGCAGTGTGAGCCTTTATGTCTGAGTCTCTGAGCTGTGCCTCTGAGCTGAACCACTTCAAACGATGGACTTTATCGTCTACATCTCTTCCTGTTCCTGAGTCTGTCGATGGAGGCTCTGCAGCCACTGACAGTTTGCCTGCAGGGCGTTGGTACAAAGACCCAGGACCCGCACTGAGTGCCTCCCCGCACCTGTCTGCAGTATCCAGCCCACAAGTCTGAGCTCTGCAGCTTCTCTCTAGTCTGAGGCATCTTCAGAAATGAATTCATGAGATTCATGAGTATGGACAATCCCAATGTTGTAGGCTACTGTTGGACAAAAACAGCAATGCCTGAAGTATTGTTGCAATTAAACAACTGTCAAGTTCAAGTATGATAAAAAAAAACATTTACTTCAGCAATATGTTCAAAATATAATCTAAAAAGAAATGTTACATATACAAGACATCCAATCTTCTGACAGTAACTTAAGTAACAGTAACTTAAAATGATAAAATGAATGTATGGAATGGTAAAGGTCAGTTTCAAAAAGTGATTCTAAAAAAATATTTTTTTTATATATTTTTTTTATAGCTCATATATCATCAGGCAAGTTGACTGTGAACATAAAGTATTCTGTATAAGAAATATGGTCCGACGGGAGCAGTTTCATGGGAAGTTTAGCACATATTTTCATACTTACATTCACCAGAGTTGATCAGAAATATGATGGACATGAAGAAGGAAGGCAGCTTGAACATTTTTAATTTTTCATCAAGTCATTGCTTAATAAAGGTTTGTCTAAATCTAAATTTGAACTTTTTAAATTTTGATTTTTTTTTTTGTCAAAGGGTCATCAAATTGAAAAGGGTCAACATTACAAACCTGACAAAGGTAAAGGTGAGGCACCAGTTTGTTGACACTGGCTGCTTGTGTTTATGGTTTATGATGTGAATGCTGCATTAGCATGAGCATAGATCGTCCTGTTCCAGGTCACCACTATGTAAGAGTGAGTAAAGTTGTAGTAGTTCAATCAGATTCACACGTCTTGCGCTTTGGTGATTGTGGAACATTCAAACAGGATCAGCAGCACTGTATTTGGTTGTTTGTCCACCGGACACAAAACTGTACTCACTGTACGGGCACTGATGGTTCCTCATTGTATAGTTCAACTGAAGTGTGCAAAGTAAATCTGATATTACAGTGGTAGCAATGAACAGCTTGATTAGATCAGTTGGGGCTCTTATTTCTTGATCAAGGGAATTGTACTGGTGGCTGAATAGGGATGATAACTGCATGTTTCTCCTCCTGCCCAGGTTTTTGAAAGCAGCATGACAATTTAAACCATGATTATCATGAGCAGGCAACAGAGCCCCAAAGACTGAAGGTCTCAAGACATGCTGGGAAGATTTGTGTGTGTGTGTGTGTGTGTGTGTGTGTGTGTGTGTGTGTGTGTGTGTGTGTGTGTGTGTGTGTGTGTGTGTGAGCGCGCGCATGTGTGTGCGTGTGTGTGAAAAACTCTTCCTCAACACTACTGTCAAAGTGCCACAGAGCAGAGACTTGCAGCACAGTTTGTACTAGTAGATTCCTAAATCAGATTTTACTCAGTGCCACCAGCTGAGGGTGCTAAGTCACAGATAAACCCCTCCAAAAATTCAGCCTCAAGGTTGCATCTCTGTAAATACCAGCAAGGTGAGACAACCAAGGTCTCAGTGAGTTTTCAAGCACTGCATCCTCATATAATTACTCTCCATAAATATTCATTGTTTCCCAAACATGCAAGTTATGGAAAAAATGGGACTCATCCTAGCATTTATGTGCAAGGCACATGACCCCACTCATTATCTTCAGCACTGACTGTTGAACTCTAGCGTGGCTGGGTGTCATTATGAAAAGTGTGAGCATCAGAGGTCAGAGGTCAAATGCCTTGCTATAAACAGCTGGGGGGATAATTATAGGCTGCAGGCTTTCAGAAGGGGGTCTGTCTGGGCTCGTACCCACCACCGAGGAGTGTGTGTTCAGAAAAGTAAAAGAACACACATCACGTTTGATCTGGTTGACTTCACGCTTTCTGGCCATTTTGGTGTTTTTGATTCTTTGATCCTGATGAACAGATCTCAATGTGATCTGCAATGCTTGTGTGTGTGTGTGTGTGTGTGTGTGTGTGTGTGTGTGTGTGTGTGTGTGTGTGTGTGTGTGAGTGATGTGTGTTGTGAGTGCGTGTGTATGTTGTGTGTGTTGTGTGTGTGTGTTGTGTGGTGTGGTGTGTGTGTGTGTGTTGTGTGTGTGTGTGTGTGTGTGTGTGGGTGTTTGCGTGCACGTGTGCCTGTGTGTGTGTGTGTTGTGTGTCTGCCGGTGTGTGTGTTTTTACTTGACAAGCTTCTCACCTAACAGCTCCGCCCCCTGTCGTGCGGTCACTGCTCACAGTACAGTCGTTGCCAGGGCAACCAGGATCAGGAAAAACAACATGAAACAATTTAAGAACCATGTCAGTGAGAGAAAGGCAAGAGAGTGAAAGAGATTATCTTATTTCCTTCACCACTTGTCATGCAACCAGAGGCTTTCCTCTCAACCTGTAGGGGACGGCAGAGAGGAGGTCAACAGAGTGCACTCCGAAGCAAAACGTTCACATACCTCCTGCGACAATAGATCTGTCCATCACACTAAGATCAGCAATGGGAGCAGAAACTGTCCTATTGTCAGTCCTATTGCCTATTTTTATTGGCTTCATTGAATGATAACATGACAGATTAAAAAATCATATATATGCATATATACACTGTTGCCCATAAATTTGGAATGATTTTGTTTTCAGACACAATCCTCTGTTTATTCCTATTTAAATGCATCAGTAATCATTTTTTGACCAGGTGCAATGATTACATTATGTGTCCCGATTACCCCAGAGTGAAATGAAATAAATTACATTGTCACAATAATTTCATGGAAAGAGGTAAAAAATATTTTATTCCAACTTTATGAGCAACAGTGTGTGTATAATATATATATATATATACTATATATATTATAATATACTGTATATATGCATATATATACATATTTATGTATGTATGTATGTATATATATAAATACTGTATATATCATCCAGGCAGTTTAGGGTGTCAGACTCCACTGATGTTGTACTGTCAGGAGAGTTGTGTAACTAGGCTATTTGCTGGCATCTTTAGATGAGAATAAAGATACAACAGATAAAATTTGCCCAGATGTTTCCTAGTATGAGAGGAATTTCCGTACTGGCACACTATGGCCATCCATAAATACACCTCATGCACGACAGGGCTGTCACTTCAGACACAGTCTGGGCCTTTGTGTGTGTGTGTGTGTGTGTGTGTGTGTGTGTGTGTGTGTGTGTGTGTGTGTGTGTGTGTGTGTGTGTGTGTGTGTGTGTGTGTGCGTGTGTGTGTGTGCGTGTGTGTGTGTGTGTGTGTGTGTGTTTGTGCATGAAGGAATGACAGCGGGGGAGTGTGCATGTCTGCAAGTTGGTGTGTACGTAAGGTGAGTCACGTACACACAATATTTTATGTGTTTTTTGGAAATGCAAGGGTGTGTATTTAAGTGCACATTCACATCAATTAATGCAGTTATTATGAGCTCTTCTGTTGATCTGCTTTTTTTTGGCTGCCTTCAATGCAGAATCAGAATTAGAAGAAGTTTTCTAACAAATTAATAGGTCACAATGAGTCAGAGTCAGTCTCCACCTCACTATGTCCCAGTTGCATTAATACTTTTGCAAATTCAAACAACGTATTATGAATCACGCAAATTTCTAAATTTATTGATTGATTCTATACATTCCTGGCAGTCATTGACAGCTGGTCATTACAACACTGAATAAAATCAGTCCATCATAGTGAATGTCATTTAAAGTTATGCCATTTTAGCAAAGTAATCTATTTCAAGATTTTCAAATCAGTCCAACTTTCAGCTGCATGAACTAATTACCTGCCTCAGACCTCTGGAGGATGAGTGTCCTGCCTTGAAGGGAGGAAAAATACATTCAAAAATGTGGTTTCCTGCTACTATTGATATAAGAAATGCCCCAAAAGTAATTACATAAACACACTATTAAATATGATATGCAAGGCTTTGCATCTAATGCTTTGTTAGATGTTAATGTGAGAGTAAGCTGTGTGTAATCTGTAGTAAGTGGGCTATAACATGCACAGATTGGTATGTCTAAGCACATAATCATACTCATGACAATGGAAGTGATGGCTGTTGGATCTTCTTCTCATTGACTGACATCATTTAACATGGAGGATCAACACATGTATTTATTCACAGAGTACACCAGTTGCTATATTACAGCCAAATTATTCTCACCATTATTCACTTCATTATTAATACTTCAATAATCTTCACCATGCTTAGATCGAAAGGTGTTTGACCACATTTCTTCATTTCAGTTCTAATCTAAATTCTTACAATGACATGAGAAACTTCATGGAATTAATTATATGTGGGTTCTCTCAAACTTCCCCGCACTTCTCGTTTCATCTTCCAGTAATATGGAAAGTGCATTCATCGCCTGAGCACTACTGTCTTTTCACCATATTTTCATTTTGTAATTCACTTCAAAAGAAGCATGAGTAAGCTTCCTTCACAAATGTACAGACATAGCTTTCAGAATGAATGCAGGATTCAGAGCCAGCATAGATGCAAGTTTATCATTTATCTCTTCTGTGTAATCCATGAAGAAACCACTTAGTAAGAGAAAGAATAGGCACGTACTTATGTCAAAGATAAGAACAAACTGCGCTGATCTTTCTTGGAAATAGCACGGATGTGTGGGGCACACTGAGGTCAAGTCACCATTCATCAGAGGCCTGACACACAGAGAAAAGACAATCATGACCACAGGGATATTATATTTTAACCTTTTCCCTAATCTTGGGTTTGGATTGTGGGAAGACAGTGGATCATCCAGAAGAGACCCACTCAGGCTTTTGGAGAATCTTCACCTGATTTTTATAGATTATATGCAGGAGTATCTATTATCTACATTTTGGGGGTTCACTTGTTGTTGTAACGTCTACAGATATTACCTACATAATTGATTTTTGCTTTAAGCATGGATAATGTAATGTGAAATTTTTGACCCACAAAAATGTAACTCAATCACAGCACAGGTTGGAACAGCCTCAGTCTGAGTCCATGACTCAAACCCACAGGCACAGGTAATTGTGATAGGTGCAGGTGACAGAAATGTTACAGTTTATGTAACCAGATTTAATTTGTCAGCAAAAGGGCGAGGAAGTTGCCTGGCCCAGTAGGTGAACGGCTGCGCTGAACAAATATTTAGGTGTTTCCAGGGATCTGCAGCCATTGCAGGCGTTAGGTAAATCACAGGTGTCCATCATCGCCAGGATATGCAGCTGCGTGCAACAAGAAGAGGGAGCGCACACGCTTATAAACATGTCTTACTATCTAGCATGCAGCAACGCACGCACACATGATCTCCTGCACGAAAAGCAGGCATGCCACAGAACACCTGACAGGTGCAGGCGTGGTCTGCTGCGAGACACGCTATCTTGACACGCTAACTCATTCTTAAATCTGAGTTACATGCCTGAGGCTGAGTGCTAAGAACCCTAGTTTACTCTCTGAAGCCTGTTCCTCTTCCAGTACTTGTCTCTGGGCACACCCTCTTCCGATTGTAGGGCTGACTTCTGTCATTCTGCTCATAATGGAGCTGCTAAGAGGCCTGAGAATCTGAGCTTGTCTGATGAGTAATGGACTTATTAGCTGTGTCAAAAGCACGCCACCAATCCCATGATCAGTATGTATTATCTGTTGTCCTGCAGGTGTCTGTATAAGAAGCCACTGGATGAGGCTTTTTCAGAAGCGATTGATCCCTCATTCAAGACCTGACATTACAACAGTGGTGGCTAAGCTCACTTTTTGTCAGAGGCAGCTGTCTGCACACTGTAATTGGTTCTGGTGTGTTTGAGAATTTCTTTGCAGGTCCCTCTGAGACACACATGCATGCAAGCTCAGTGATGCCCAATGTATTAATAAATGGTGAAAACGAACAGAATGGATTTATGCAAAAAAAAAATGATATGGTCATGGCTGCAGGACCCACTAGATTTCCACATTTCCTCACAGTTAGAAAAGCCAGATTTATTTACCATGTGAAAGAATTGATTCTCCGCTGTAGTGCCTCTTGGCAGATTTAACAGATAGATTAGATACAACATCATATCTGTCAAGAATGCGTATCAAAGAGTTGCCAAAAGCTTTTACTTAGCTTCACAGGACAGTTGCACTTGATTGGCATGGTTATGGCAGGATTGGATAGAAAAATCTGAGAGGGCGGATTAATGGCAAGACGCTGTGTAAACTCCCCAGGCCTGAGGCACTTGGTCTTTATACACCTTGGCTTCCTCTGTCATTTACAAGGTGTTCGCATGCACGTAGCAGAGCCGGGAGTGTGAAAAACCGGATGAACAAGTCCACAGCTCTCTTGTCTTTTGGGGAAAAAGAGAGCGTTGCCTCTGGTTGCACAGTTGCCTTGCGTGAGGACAACAGCTTCATCTTTTGAGTCCCATCAACCTCCTGACCTGGCCTGTGGCAGCGGCACTTTTATAAGTTGCCTTTTTTTCTTTTTGCATGCTTAGAGGCATACAAATTCTCACTGACAGGCTAAACATCTATGTGTTCCAGTGACTCACTATTTGGAGCATCTTACCATGACAGATGCATCTTTGCACTGTGAGCAACAAACCATGAAATAAACATCTAACTCTGGTAATGTTTGTTGATGTAGCCAGTACCTCGATCTTGTGGAAATCTGGTAGCCCTAAGTACATACTTGCAAAAAAAATTACTGAAGTAATGCAGATTATTAACTACATCAAAAAAGTAGTAAGTCGTTGAAAACATTTCTCATAAAGCAGAAGAACCTGACCTGTGTCCTTAAAACTGCACTAATCAAGCTACATAGACACCAAGTCCGCTGTTCCCCTCAGCTGAGATTTTTACTGTCTTTTAGCTAATTTCTTTGATTTCATGACCCACTACATGACTATTTTGATTCTCTCTCACCACTCTCATCAGCGTTGTTTCCAAGATGCAACAGGCTCAGTTAAATTTCAGTTAGACAGAAAAACTTAGCAGCTAGCTGGTGAACATAGTGGAGCATATATAGTAGGAGTAGTAATAGTAGTATTTTAAAGTAGTGGTAACAAAGTGGTAGCAACTAAAAAGCCAGATATTTGACTCTGGGGTTGAAGACCAAAATCACAAAGAAAATCATCAGGTGGCCTAAAGCACAACTTCTAATGAATGTTAATGTTGTTCCATGTAATTAGGCGACTTTATGTGGTGATAATATGTTAATTTTGTATTTACAGAAAAAGGAAAAGTGGACAAATATCAATCAGTGCAGCTTTAAAGAGGAAACAGGTCATTTTCAGACATTCAAAAAGATTCCCCCTTAATGTTGTTGCTTTGGACAGCACTAACTTTATCATCAGTGCAAATGTGACCTGTTCTGCAAGGCTGGATTACCAAATGGACAAAACAGGCTATTGTTTTTTACCCTCAGAGGGGCACCAAAAACCCCAAGAATTTGGGAGTTCGAAAGCAACATGGTGAATACCATACAAAGTAAATAGAGGGCAGTAGCTGGTGATGCATGGGTCACTAGGACCTGACCTGACTAGAGTGACTGTGACTTAATGATGGCCCCTTGGATAGAGATATTGTTACATAATGCAATCAGGTGGGCACTAAACTAATGCTTCACTTGAGGGAGGCTTTTACCTAGTTCACACTTGATGACATGTTTTCATTGTGTATGTCAGATGCAGGAAAATATAATTCCCTATATGCAAATATCAGCTATTGGTATATTAGTTACACAGATACTTGCTGTGCTTCGTCTTCATCAAAGCATCTATTGGTCTATTTCACAATGTGAACATGATGAACACTGAACAATGTTTGGAAATTGACTTCGTTCTCACAGCAGCCGCTCTTTGCACAATGTCACTCTGCCAGTCATTTCCCTGTCAGTTTACACCGGCTTGTTTTATGATTTAAGGAAATAACGATATTGCTTTAATGACGTGTGTACCTACAGTCCCACATTCTTCAAAACAAATGCAAGTTGTAACATCTCCTGTCAACAGTGTTTAGCTTTGCAATGGCAGTTAATCTTCTATGTGCTTCCCAGTTACTTGCTTTGTGAATCAGAGGAGGAGTTTTCACTTTTGGGCCAAACCACAGCTGGATAACTGCGATGGCACGAACCACTAAATCAACGAATGGCACTCATGTGGGCAAGGATCTGTTTAAGACACCTGGAGCATTCAATCTCAGTACAAATCACTTTGATTGTCAAGGCTGATACATGCACAGTCACTTATCCTGCTGACACCGGATCAGACACACACATACACACATATAGAGAGCGAGACACACACACAAACACGCACAGTGCAGCATCACAAATTGTTGTTTTTGGCCCAGGCAGGCTGAGGTTTCTGGCATGATAATGGTATCTATAATAGTGGAATTTCCAAGTGGCCTCCTTTGGAAAACAGGCTGATAATTCAATTTGAGCTTGGCAACCAATGTGCAGACACCACTAGCATTATGAAATGACTCCCACCATAACAAAGGTCTTGCTTAGACAGCAGTTGCCTGGAACTGGCTGGAGAGTGGCTCAGAGACTGGGGTCCAGTTTTTGAACTGTTATTTATCCAGCAGCAGGCATTCACATAACTGCTGGCCTGGACACCAGGAACTTGTACTTTTCTGTCATTTTATCTTTCTATCATTGTAATTCTACACTTAACATATGCTAAATAGTAAAGAACCTCTCTCATATAACAGATTTTCCTCAATTACTTTGCTTTGGTACATTTCTTGAATCATCCTTAACATTTGCAAATCAGGAAGTACAGCACCACACAGTGGATTACCTAAAAGCCCATACATTGCTGAAAATCCTATAGTTTTTCCCTCAAAAGTAAATATTTATGTCAATGAAAATGTCAGTGCCATCAGAATGACAAGTCTTTTTGTCATTGTTTACAAACAAGACAGTTAAGTTTTTTCTGATGTAAACCATGGCTAAGGTTTTGATGACAATGATTGAAAATACACAATGCTGGACTTTTTCTGTATGGTATACGGTATATCAATTTCAATGGAAAATACACATTGCTGTATGTGGGAGACTGATTGCAAGAGATTGGCCAGGATTTACATTTCCGCTTTTTCTGTTTGTACTGTAATTTTGTGAACAAGCCAAGTATATAATTTACTGTATATTGTAAAATGCATTATGAAGCATTACAGTAAGTATACAGTATTATAGTACAATGCACATTGTTGGATTACATACCTGTGCTGTCTAAAAAACATTTGATTGATGGATGACGCAGTTGTTTGGCCTCAGCCATGATTGAGAACATGGTCCACAATGGTGGCCCTTATTTCATCAGGACCATGTCTAAGTCCTTGGCCCCTTCCACCTCTTCCTCTCTTTTGCCTCCCTGCCTTTCCACCATGCAGCATTACTACTCTTCTTCTTCCACCCGGTGGTTAACTCTGTTCATTTCCTTGTTGTTCTTCCATTGCCAGAAATTGTAACACTGTGTTGTGCTCTGTCTGTATATGCTTGCCAATTAAGGGTTTCATCAGATGCACCTCTGAGCTATTTTAGAAAACTGGTTGATCAGTGGTTGATCTAACACTTCCCACATTCCCCATCATTAGTGAAACTTCAAGATACACCTGACAGGAATTTGTCAATTCAGGACACATTTACAAAAAAGTCTAAAAGAAATGTATAGAACATATGCTTCAGAGATTATGACAACTGATTTGGACGGGTAAGACTATTCAACAAAGAACTAGTATGACACATTTTGATCAACATCACACAAGCAATTGATAATGTAGGAAACAGCAGACGATTGTACATAATCATTTACATGAAAGTGCCAAAGCATTTGCAGTTTGTTCAGAAGAATGAGAAATTTCTTTTATGGTGTGCACAATGAGAAATGTACCAAAGTGACAGAGGAAAAAGTATCAGCTGAATGTTTTTTTTTAACTTACCTTCCAGGTAGTGGTTTACTGTGAAAATCAGCCTGTGGAGACTTGACATCTGTTTAATCTAGGCACTCCTTTAGTGAATTTATCTTGTTTAAATTTTCATCAAACATACGTCCCTGACACAATAATCAAAACACAGTTTAAAAAAGATGCTAATGGGGATAATGTGAATTTGACAGCTCCTTGGAGGACAAAGCAGTGCTGTATTGTAATTACTATAACAGAGAAGCATTTAATGCCAACAAAATGCCATCAGTAAGAGTCACAACATCAGAACAACATGAACATACCCACCTCCATTTTTATCTTAAGAAATACTAACAAATGTTTCTGTGTCAACAAATGTAAAACAATATATAATATATGTTGTATTACTAACACCGTGTTTTTAAAGGCCATCACCAACCTGTCAAGCTCCCAAATGGTATGTGGTTACATGTCAGACACTGTTATCAACACTACTACATTTTTTTTGGTATAGCTAGCATAGCTATGCAGATGACGCGCAGATTTATTTATCTCTTTCACCAAATGACTTCAGTCCCATTGACTCTTTGTGTCTGGAAAAAGTGAATATCTGGATGCAACAAAACTTCTTTCAATTAAATAAATACAAGACTGAGATAGTACTATTTGGGAAGAAAGAAGGAAAGTAGCAACTTAGTGCCTACCTGGAGTCTAGAGCATGAAATATGATAAAAAAATGTCTGTGCTACTTATCCAGAATGCTACTGCTACGGGTTCTAAGTAAAACTAAGACAAGACAGCATATTACTCTAATTCTCAGGTCTTTGCACTTGGCTTCCAGTCAAACACAGAATTGAATTCAAATTTTGCTTATTGTCTACAAGTCACTAAATGGTCTCCCTTTCTGAAATAAGCCTAATAGGTCTCTCAGATCTGCAGGAGCTGCTCAGCAAGTGGTGCCTAGAGTTAGAACTAAATAGGGTGAAATGGCATTCAGCCACTATGCTGCCCACTGCTGGCTCCTAATTGATAGCTGTCAAATCTGCTCAACTTGCTTTAAAAAGAAACTAAAACTGCCCTATTTCCCACTGCCTTCAATTATTCATTTACTCATGCACTTTAATGAGATATTACCTGTATCATCTTTGTTTTTATTCTGTTTTCTTACTCTGTTTTTTACTTCTATTCTTCTTTTAATTTTGTTAAGCACATTGAATGACTCTGTGTATGATAATGTGCTATACAAATAAATTTACCTTAGCTATAGAAATAACAAAAGGTTTATTAATTTCATAAGATATGGCTCTGCAAGCTAAAAACTACTGCTCCACACTGTGGGGTGACTAAAAAACACAAAAAAGTAAAAGTACACATCAGTAATTTATGATATTAAAAAAGAGAAACATAACACTTCATTAACTCAGGGCTGGGGCAGCTCAAAAGCAAGATGGCAGTCTCAGTGTGATTATGTTCAGGGTGAAAATACCATGAGCAAATGATGTGAGGTAAACATTGTTTTCTTTATGTGAATTTATGGGCATCTGTGCTGCTATGTGTGCACGGGTGGAAATCGGCCTCCATCAACAGGTGTGCAGATTGAAGGTGGAAAACGACTTTCCTGGGTGGAGAGTAAAGGCAGGATACTTTCCTCTTATAAAAATGTCTGACAGACAGTTAAAAAGGAGTTTTGATTTACAGTCCAACATGGAAATCAAGCATCATCAACAGGCTGTGGTGGCGTTTCATCATGTGTCTTTGATGAATGTCTCCTGGGGGCACAGTGGCACTTCCTCAGCAGTTTGATCTATGAAATTTTAGTAAATGAAAGTAAATCAGTGTCGCCAGTCCATTAAATGTTAATGGTTTTGCTGCAGTAACACCAAAGAGGTTGTTTCAAGACTGATGTCTAAGCTGTGGGCTTTTTCTTTCTTTCTTTCCTTCTTTCTTTCTTTCTTTCTTTCTTTCTTTCTTTCTTTCTTTCTTTCTTTCTTATTTGTGACTATTAGTCCAAGTATTATACATCTGACTCTACTGTATTAGTATTTATTCACACGTGGATACACACATAGTCCAAAGTAAATCACACACACACAGAGCATGCCTTTCCTGTTGATAATTGTTTAGGTAACAACAGAGTAGTGCCTGCTGGATCATGAAAGTTTGTTAATAAAACAAGACCATGTTATTAAGCCTGGCACTGTATGGCATTGATGTTTTGTTCTAAACCCTTGCTTACTGTTATGTGGGTTACATTCATCAGTGTGCGCACATTTCTCTGTTGCATAACTGTGAATCATTGACGCATAGCATTTTGAAGGTGACAATTATACTGACATGTTTTTATTTCTCTTTTGGGAGGCAGGTTGGTGGGGTCGTGGGAATAAGCTGTTGATATCTTGTGCTTAAACTTGGGTTATTTTCACCTTTGAAATATTCATGAGGAACTAATCCTCAGGATGTTTCTCAGTTGTTCTGGGAGCAATTTTTTTAGGAACCAAGTCTCCTGCAAAGGTCAACCGAGGATAATTAATCCCAGAGCAACAAGACAAGAAACACCTATTGTCTTTCATAGTCCTACTGTGACACCTCAACAACCATGTTGCCCTTGAGAGATCCAGCCATGCAAAAGCTTGCTGTGAAAATGCTTTGTTTTTGAGGATGGCAGCCGCAAACCCAGGTGGTGAATAATTGCATTGACAGAAGATGTTAAGCATTAAAAAGCCTGTTTGGCGTGGGTGACCCTGGATTCAACAGAAAAGTACAGTGTTAAGAGGCCAAAAGAGGTTGACCACTTTAAATATTGTTGTACCGTCATGGATGACACATATTTGTAATATCTCAATAATGGTGTGGAACAGTGGCCTTAGACTGACAAAGACGACGGTGACATTAGAGTACAGCCATGCTAGTGGCTGTGTGAGTCGGTACTTAGGCACAGGGAAATCAAAAATTAGTGCCAGTCCATCCAATATGTTCAAATTTTTTACCTTGTTAACGTCCATATGATGTTTTTTTATATACCACAAGACATATCATGAGTGAAATAAAGAGTCAACACAATGACTGTGTACTTCCACCTCGGAACTGCAGTGAACCAATGACAGTCTCATAAAAAACAGATTCAGACAGCCAGGGTTTCATACATCACACAACCTAAAGAACCAATCCTGTCAACGGACGGGACGGGACGGGACGGGACGGGACGGGACGGGACGGGACGGGACGGGACGGGACGGAGTGGGGGCAAAATAAACCTGAAACCATGTCAGTATAGAATTTGCATTAGCACCACTGCTAACACTGTGTCAGCCACTGCTGGTTACAAGCTAACAAACAACATGAACAAATAAAAGATGTTAACGGCACTGACCACTGATATGTTTGCTAGTTGCCAATTTTGGTTCAGTCTCTCTGATGTTTCCTCCTCTAACCATCTTGATACTCTCTGCTCTTTCACCTGTCAACCTAATGCAAGCAGCGGTGGTGAGAGGGGCACAAGGCCTGATCCTTTAAGATATTTCACAGGATAAGTCAAAACTGTGACCTGCTCGTGGCACTACATAAAAAGTTAGGGAATCATAAGGTCATTGGGATTCATCCTGTGTGTAATATGAATACCCGTACCTAATTTCATGGCTATACACCCGTTAGGGTTTCAGATATTTCAGTCTGGAGCAAAGTGATGGAAGTGTGGGATTTACTGGCGTATGCAGGGGTTGCTGCAGCAATATGCTCATTTCCTGTATGCTGGAAGTAAGAGCTACTGTATGTTTACATTCTTGGCAGGAAGTCAGGCATGTGGAGGATGGGTGCTGGATTCTGAGGAGGGTGTCACCTTTCCCATTTGTGATATTCCTACATACATAAACAGTCATTTTCTTGGGGCTGTACATAATATTCAGTTCTCTCTTTCACACCAGTCTTTGGACTGTCACAGATATTTACCTCAGATTTTAAAGCTGAAAAACAGTTGGTTTGGAATTTTAAATAATTTTTCTCATGGCTTGTGAGTTTCAAGAAACAAATCAGTCAGGCCCAGTCAACTTTCAGTCAGGTTCCACATCTGAATCCTGTTGGGATTTGACTTTGCACGTTTTACTTTTCATCATCTGATAATCACACCAAATAAACATGACTTGTTCAATCATGTGTGTTATAGTTACTTTTTTTTAAATGCAGTGCAAGATCTGGGTTCAGTCCTGTCTGCAGTGCCTCCGGCTCTGTTGAGCACAGCTAGTGGTTTTTATGGGTGGCAAGCCCATAAGAGATTGTGTTTTTGTTGCCAGAGTCACTCCCCACTGCGTGGCAAACATGAAAACACTCAGCATTTGCCAGGCGAATTCACGCTGATAAAAGCAAGGAAAACACTTGTATAATAGTAAACACTGTTGTGAAATCGACCGCAGTAAAAGATTCAGAAAAGAAGTTTTTACAGAGAACCAAAGTCTAACGAGAACAGAAGATGCAATTCTACGAGGAAACTACAATCCGGGTGCTCATACTTCAATATTTAAAATGTAAATCACACATCACCTATTCAGTTTAGACTTCTAAGTGTACTTACCTCAACACTGACATTAAGGAAATTACATTAATTACTGATCACAAATCAGCACCCACAGACCACTCACCTTGGATCAGTGTCTGTTTTTATACACCCTTTTTTCTACACCAATTACCCCAAACTCCAGTTTTGGTTCCCAGAACTGTTACGCCTTAGGTATTTGGTATTTACAGAAAAGAGGGTGTAATTTATTTTATTTCATTGTATTTTGTTGGTACCTGAATCACACAACAGCTGTACAGCAGCTGTACAGCAAGCTGTATTTTCAAGTGTTTCCAATCTTATTGTTATTTCGGGGTGGTTAATGCAATAATAGTGGTAAACAGCTCCTGTGTCTTTACTGTCAGAGTTCTCCTCTGTCCTACAACTGACAAAGAAAACAGCCTGTGCACAGTGTGAACGATCCTCAATGACAGACAGAGAACACTTTGTCAAGCAGCTGCTGTCATTCACAAAAAAAACTTTTTCATTCATCTGTGCCTGGGAGTGGCTCCAAGGTTGTTTACATGCTCGCTGTGGAGCCAGGAAAACCGAGATTACACGCACATCCCTCTGTTGAATGCTTGCTTCAATATTCTGTATATGTGCTGTGTATTTAATATTAGGCTAATACCTATAAGATCACACAGAGATAACATGTTGTGCATTTTCCAGCTAAATCAGCTAAATCATTGGTCTCTATGCAGATTATAAAACCATATTGAACAGAATTATTGTTGCTTCCATGCACACCTCTCTCTCTCGCTGACATGACAGCGCTATTTGCACGTCTGGAGCATTCATCACGATTGCTCGAAAGCGTATACGAGTCACGCTGTGGCAGCTGGAATGCAGGAGGCATACTTCTACATTTACTCACCTGCCTTTGTACATATAGAAGAAACTGGGGCGTATGCTTAGAAAGGACATAATTGGTGCTGCTCCCATGCATGAACATCTTTCCTCTTTATTTATTTCCTTTACTGCCCTCTGCACGGATTCACAAGCCTGTACCTTGGATATTTAGTGTTGCAATCACAAATATTTCATATGAGTTTAAGGATAGCTCCGTCACAGGTGTCTAAATATCTCCAAGCCATTTGTACATGCTTTATGTTGTTGTAATATGTAATCAAGATACCAACTTGAAGGGATAATTCCAGCTTTGTACAACTTCATTTAATTTTAATTTAATTTCAATGAGTTATGATAACACTGTGTTCACCAAAGTTATTGCTATGATCTGGAAACATGGCAAAACCAAAATGATCCTTCTTGCAGAAAATCTGTCTGGAAAATGAAGAGTTGTGTGTGTCTTTGATATTTTGAATGAAACTCCCAGCGCCTGGTGAAATAACCACTAAATAGGTGTGATCAACGTCATGTGGGACTATTGCAGCTTCCAGTTATGACACTGTTACTGAAACTCACACATTGTCGTGTCATGCTTACTGTCAGTCCATTGCTCCATCCTACAGTTGGATGTGGTGTATCATTGCTGGTTGACCTATTGCACAACAGGTCAAGTTGTGTCATTATATCATGATACAAAGTACAATCACTGAGCCTGTAGAGGAATTTTTTGAGAGTGAATCATGGTCTCCCATTCAAAAAATAGAATGATGGATACTTGTGGTAATTTTTGTTTTCTGTGATCGCACGCAGAGGCTTTGCTCACTGATCAGGAACTGTCCTGCATTCAGCATAAAAAGGATGTGAGGTCATAGCTACAATGTGAGTAAGAAATAAAGGCTGATGTAAATGCTGATATGTAGTCTGGTCATATAATATTGAACAATGACAAACTCTTAAAATAATGACTTCTCCATTTCCAATCACAAGACGCAATGAGAGAATATTACTCCTATTGGCTGACTGAGGTCAAAGTTGAACAAAGGTGAATTGTGACCGTCAGGTTTGGCAGAGCCGACGAGGAGCTCGCACCAAAACAGGAACGGCAGTTTTGACTTCAAGCAAATAATTACAGGGTCTGATGATGGTGAATTATCTGCCTATCAACAGCAGCTATAGTGTCCACCTTCTGAACCTCAACATCACAGTAGCTGACACTACAACCTTTGAATGAATTAAAAGGCCTAATCAATATCCCTAACAGCACTGATTGAAGTGACAGTCTATTCCTGATAAGGGAGCTTGTAGAGGTACCAAGAAGGATCTTGGAGTATCACTGAGCAGAGCACATAAACATCAAAGACACTCAATCCGACAATAAAAAAAAAAAGCTACAGTACATTAACCCGAGGCCAAGCAGTAACATTTTTTTTGTAACTGCTACAATTATGATTGCTCATAAATTACATTTGGGAGCTGAGAACTGGCTTGAGATCAAATCAGAGTAATTTCTCACTTGACAGGCAGGGTAATGGGCTGTTGGCAGATCTATTTGTAACCTCATTTGCTGTGGCACTGCTGGGCAGACTGTGTGGACCCTGCGTCCCATCACCAAATGTGACATGACATCGGCAGCATTTCCTCGTCAGATGGTCTTTTCTCAACAACCCCTCCCCAATCCAAACAATCATTATTAAATGGGATTTCCACATCACTCGTCGGCTCTCAATTTTTATGGAGCGTGCTCGTGCATGAGTGTGGACGGACGTTCTGTAAACATGAAGGAGAAGGAGACAAGGAGACGTTTTTGTTGCTGTGTTTATGAGATGCTCACATCCCAGAGATGGGTGGATGACAGGCAGCGCTGCCCTGCAGGGATCGAAATTTATTTAAGCCAGGTTACACCCATTGGCAACAAACAACCAGACTCACCTCTCTGTGCGTGTGTGTGTGTGTGTGTGTGCGTGTGTCATTCTCACACACACACTCTCCTGCTTACACGCATCCATACCTCCACACATACATACAGCGGCAGACATGCGCACATACTGACTAGCATTGCGACATAAATGTACTGTATGCCCGGTGTGGCAGATCCTTCAGCGCTTTTGTGTCGTGTCTCTTTAACATTCCTGTATCATGATCACCATCTTTAATCTCCTGCTGTGTGAGGGCCTGCAAGCTAACAAGCTGCTGGATTACTGCCTTTACTTATCACACATACCAGCACGGCACAAGGCAGCCGACAACTTACATCTTTACTTTTTATTTACCTCTGCCTGGATTGCATTATATTTACATGCATGTATAAGTGCATAGCAGTGTGTTGGTGGATTGTGTGGCTCACTTTTCCTTTATGTTTTATCATTTTTGCCAATAAGGACAATAGGATGCTGTAAAACTGCACAAAATGTGAATGTTAACATAGGCCCCATCACACACACTAACATCCACATGCATGCATGCATCCTTGCAAACACACCCAACTCTAGTGGCCAAATGTGTGAGCCCTTGTGCATGTTTTTTTTTTTCTTTTTTTCTTTTTTTCACCTGCCTCCTTGTCGCTCACTGTGTTGCATAAAAGAGCATGTTGAGGCACAGGGATCAGATGTTGGAGTGCTTCACAATGCACACGATTAAATCTATTGCCACTGGTACAAAAGGAGGGTCGGTGACTGTGCTGTGTAATTTACACCACTGTCCAGCGGCTAAGTCAGCATTATCAGCCGCGGTGTCGTCATCCTGCCTCTGTTCTCCCACTGCGTGTAATGAATCCAATGTGTCTGAGCCCTGGCATGCACAAATGATTAACTGGTGGCAAACAGAACTGATTAAGGAGATAAAGCTTGGCACACAATAGCCTCAGTGCTCCACGTGTACCTGCATAACCAGAGCTTCCTCACGCAAAGGAATTATTCATCTCTGCCAATCATTCTTTTCGGATTCCTACACCCTCTTCACTCACATTTCTTGACTAGAGAAGACAGAACATGTAAATATATCTGTGCTAACTTTACAGTTTTGCGTGTTGAGTCATGTGATCGTTTGTTACCTTAGAATTGGGTCACAAAAACTACTGAAAGACACTGAGAGGTGCAGAAAGTTAAAAGTTGAAATTCTTCACCAAGGAAGTGGTAAAAGCCAAAAAAAAAAAAACAAACAAGCCACACAATACATACATGAGCACTGTAGGTACTACAGAGCAGTGCCATTAAAAATAGATTTTGGTGAATTTGGCAGAGAAGAAAACCACAATCAAGTGGACGAGGTACAATGTGCAGCACACTTTTGGTAGATCTGTGGTTAGAGATACGGTGCACCCGTGGGCCACATGGAAACATGGTGGGTTTAGGAAGAATCCATTACCATACATTATCAGTGGGTGTGTTAGTGGCTTACTGACATTCACATGGGTTTCTCTCATCTCCTTAAAAAGCTGAGTAATGTAAGTTTGGTAACGTCCAAACCAGCTTCTTTTAATATGGAATATATTTTTTTTTTCATTATTATGATGCAGAGCAGGAAGTGTCATTGCTTAACAAAAGTAACAATGATAGTGGCTATTACAGCTCGGAGGTGGTTGAACGCTAAGACTGTGGACCAGAGGGAAAGTTTGGAGCATCGGTCTCCCAGTCCAACCAGTGAAGCAGCAACGATGTTGACGGGTGGTGTGGGAGTCAGTTGTGACGTCTCCACTGCAAAAAGACTCAGCAGCAAAGGGATGCAGATGTCCAAAAGAGAGGGACAAATGTCTACATTACAGGTATTCTCCAGCTTGCACATTTGTTTCCAGGTTTCTGGGACCAAGATAACCAGGATACGTACGTGCACAGAAGTGTACTCACATTCACAAGTTCACACCAGAGAAGGTTTTGTTTTTCCCCTTCTTTCCCCATGACTCTGAAAGTCTTTGTGCACACCACTGTTGTTTTTGGCTAAATGTGAGTATAGCAAGTGAATAGTTACTGTCTGTTTGTCTGTCAGAAAACTTCCTTTTTCTTCACTTTCTTCGTATGAGTTGTTTGTTCCAGCAGTTCTCTGACCCACTCAGTTCAAACGCAGGAAGTAGTGTGTCGTTCTTACACTAAAGCAAGTATGGTGGATGGAGGCGCAGTGCTCCTCCAGTGTTTTAGTTGCCCATATTTTATCATACCTTCATAATGGGGTGACACATCAGAAAATGTAGATTTGGCTCATTACATTTTGCACTGCTACAACTTACTTTGTCACATGAGAAGTGAGAGGTTTTCATTTACACCATAGCGTTGTCTCAAGCTAATTTTGTTTTGTAAATGTTTATCATTTATCAAGAAAAGTCAGGAGAGAAAAGTCAGCCTGGAAACCTTCTTCTTTAACTTGTGAGGGACTCATCTAGAAACAGTCGGCTGTGAAGCACATCCAACCGGTCCAGCTGATAGAGCACAAATGCACTGTTGGCCTAGAAATGCATAACTGCAAACTTTTTTTTTTTTTTTTTTTTTTTTTTTTTTTTTACACAACTTAGCGTGCTGTCTAAAAAAACGGCCGGTTGATTGTTTTGATAGAAAAGGGTGCCCGATACCTCCCTCAACTCTTTCTGTACACAACCTCCCGACCCTTGGCTCTGTCCGAGCAAACACAGTCTGCACGCAATGCACAATGATTAACCCGCAGATCGTCTATTGTGGGAGGAATCACTCCGTAGGCAAAAAAAAAAAAAAAAAATGGCCCAGTTGCCTGTCTGCAACACGCACACTGCTGCTACCTCCTGTGTGTCTTTCTCTTTCTTTCTTTGCACTGTAAATTGACTCAACTCTCACCAGCCTTACTGTTCATTTGTGGACATTGGTGTCTCCAATATTTATTATATTTATTGATCCATATTATGCCTACTATTTTAAAGTTCTTTAAAGGAATCTGGACACTGATATTTATGGGATTGTACATGTTGCTATTGTAACTACAGCTGACAACAGTATCACTGTCTGTTGGTGGTAGAAACAATTTAAAAGCTAATGTGATCCATTTAATCAAACAGATGTCTCTGCTACGTTCATTAAATGTGCATATGGATGTTTTTGGTCCTATGTGGGTCGAAGTATTATTAGTGCAGTATTTATTTTATATTGATTTATTATTTAGCCTATGTTGTTGCTGAATCTACCGTCTGTGGATTTCGATAACAGGTGGCTGGAGTATCTTTCACTTTCTGTCAGCTTGCCAACAGACCTCACTCATTTATCCTGAAACTTGAAAAGACAGCTCTGGTCCATTTTGACATTATTCTCATGGAGGTTTATCTACAACGACTGATTATGATAAATTTCCCATTGATAATAATACACTAATCACCATGGCCCATTCCTTATAGTTCCCCAAAGTGGGTCAGAGTGAGACCTCTACTCTGAAATCATCGTCTGTGGATTAACCCGTATGATAGGCTGATGGCCCTGTTGGTTTGCACTGCAAAAAGAATGAAGGTTGTAGTGGGGGCAATCTGTGTGTGTGTGTGTGTGTGTGTGTGTGTGTGTGTGTGTGTGTGTGTGTGTGTGTGTGTGTGAGAATGAGCGTGCGTGCGTGCGTGCGTGCGTGCGTGTGTGTGTGTGTAGGAGGGTTAATTTGTGTCATGCATGACTTGTTTTGCGTGCCAAGCTTATCCATATCTTATTTCCCAATAGAAAAAAAAAAAAAGATTGACTGACTTCCACAGCAAAAATATAAACTCTTATTTATCCTTAAGAAAATAAATAGGACATGACGCAACAGGTGTGGCCAGTTATTCACACAAACATACAAAGATAACTTTTGTTTGTCTACAAGAAAACTTCCCATGGCACCTTTAGACTGCATCTATCAATACACAATCTAGAGGTAAGAAAAACAAAACACACCAGTAACTAATCACTTTACAAAGCTGCTGTTATATATATATATTTTTTTCTTGCACTGTGGGTCATGACTCCCTTAAGACACGCATCATCACTGGTTTCTCTTTCCCTCCTTGGCTCTGCCTATTTACGCTCAGTTATGACACCTTCGTGCTCCACTAAAGAGGGAGAGGTGACAGAAAGATGGATGACCGAGATATTTCCGCACGCAACTATTGTTATTGCCGCGGAGCGCAAATACTGGGGCTTGCATAAGGCCAGAGGAGGGTTGTGGGGAGGGGAGGGGAAACCATTAGCTCAGTTACTAATCTGGTATTCACGCCTGGTCAGGAAGGGAAGGTGATTCCAGTGCCCCCCACCCATACACTCACAAACACAAAACAGACACACTCACGAAATCTCTCCCCCCCGTCATGCAAAAACACACACACACACCAGGAGAAAAGTTTTTTTCCTCCCAAGAATGCTGCACCGTGTTTGTATGTGAATGTGTTGCGTTCACAGTTGCGTGTGAAAGTCATATCAGCAGCGGTTGTTCAGCTGATTTTGGCGCTTACGTGGCGACCCACCCTGACCCAGTTATGTATTGATCATGACTTCTGTTCTGGCCTGAACTGACTCTGTCTTCTAATCTACAATCACCTGCAGCAGCAGCCACTTGTCATTTGATAAACCACAGTCTCATCGTGTCATTATTTATCCTGAGATCAATTCAATTCAATCAATTACAAAGAACAAATAATATCAAATGTTTTCAGAAAAACTTGACTTTATTGCTTTTTGATTCTTAAAACTCTGAACTTATAACTTCCACATTCATTTGATAGTAAGTCAAATGTATAGGTCTCAACAATGGCAACCCAACATGAGTTACCTTTAGTGTAATACCTTTAATTCCACATAATGAAATAAAAATAAAAGGACAAAATCACAATATCAACAGCATCATTTCATAAAATTCAGCACTATGTGTAACACTTTTCATGCATGAGTGGATGAAAGCTTGATGCAGCAGGAATTGCACGTCTGAACTGAACGTTTTTGTCGCGAAAAGACAATATCGACATCTTCTGTGTGCAACATGTGCTCTACAGTGCATCATTCAATGTATCCAGCAATGAATGTATGACAGCAGGTGTGCTGCTGACCTGTCTATTCATTTTATTTATTCACATTTCTACTGATAATAAAAGTAACAATGTTACTTGGTGTTGTTTAAGTCAATTTTCTCATATAACAAGAAAACCACCGTCATTTGTTATGTCGGAGTTGATGACAAGAAAACCGAAAGCATCTTCCAGATATTTCCAAGAATGAGATGTCTTCTCTTTGAGGGCTTGGTGACCGAATGTTCCCAGGGTGGAAAGTATACTACAGTATTTCCATTTTACGTGGCCTGCACTATTTCAGATGGAAATATTGTATTTTACTTCACCACATTTTTAACAGCTACAGTTACTGTGAATGGTCCAGGCACAGGTTTTATGATTCACCTCACCTTAGAATAAACTGGAAATTCACAGTAACTGTGGGTTAAGACTAAAAATAGTCAGATTTTGAAGAGGAGAAATTGAAATTATATTTTATCAAGACTGTAGCTAACCTATAAGGTAATATATAATCAAAATGACTGTGTTTGTCTACGTATATGACTCAACAGGTATTCAAGCACCAGTCAGTCAGAGTGGCGTGCTGCACGTTGTAGCCACGACCTAATGAAACAAGCACTGTTACACCCTGCATGCAACAAGGAGCTGTATATTGTCTTACTATCAAACTGAGTACTTTGACCATAGTACATACAACAGATTATGTAATAATGTGTACTAGAAAACACTGAATGCAGTTTTGCAGGGCATGAGATAAAGCAAAAACGTCTTTTGAATGTCTGACACAGTCATACCAATTTTAGCTCTATATTAATTCTTCCCCATAATGCAGTGAATGGGATATTCTGTAAATTTGTATTAGGTCACAGGCAACATTCATGTGAGGTGTCATGACCTGCAGTCCAAAATAATCCTATTAAGGTTTGCTCGATCGGGGCACACGCAAGGGCAGGAGCCTGCTCACCGACGTCCTACTGGTCGAGCCATTGTTCTCTTTGATATAAAACCAACTCTATGTGTTATTACATTTGTTACAGAAAAGTTTAGCTTTTGAGCTTACAACTGATACAACAGTAGAGTGAGCATTAAAGCTGCACACACTGATCTTACACAAGTTCAGTTTAGTCATCACGAGAAGTGCTACTCTGATAACAGCTGTATAACGTCTTCTGAGGCTCTGGACGGAGACTTCCATAGTTAAAAAAAAAAAATAGCTGTGGTGCTGAAGGTGCTGGCGTCCTGAGAAAGATGATACTGAGTACTGAGCTGAGCATCATGGGAAATGTAGGGCCCAAGAGCTTGACCCATACTGAAGAATAAGAGTTAAGTTATTCAGCATCTGCTGCTACAATTTTGACAAATCAGTAATTACATTACATTTACTACTGCCAGCAACACTCCACTACTTTGATACTTGGGAATTGGTTTGTTCACTGTCTTACTGAGAATTAGATTTGATGGTTAATATCAGCTTGGTCTCTCTGTGTTCAGTGGACAGACTGGTCTGGGAGATGACACAGGGGCTTGAGGTGGGGGGGGGGAGCAATTAGCCGGTACCAAATGAGGAGAGATGCAACTCCCAGTAACTACAAATTTAATACAAAGGATGAATTGTGTGCATGGTGACGATTTGAAGGCACCTTTGACCGAGCCGTGCTGAGAAACAAAAGTAGAGTCACAAGTTATTTTTGCTGTTGAGTAATCAGTAGACATGTGCCTAGTAGACTCGGCCTAATGTAGTTAATTTTTCAATTAGTGATGTGTATCGAGTAATTTATTTAAAGTTTTTGGGTAACTTACTTGTGAGTCCCCCATTTTTATCAGTGTAATATTAATTTGATGGAGCACCTCGTTAATTCCTGTGTCATCCAAATTACTGGTGCTCTAATGGTCAAAGCCTCAGTGATCCACCAACTTGTGATATTTGCTCAAATTTAAGGTAACACATGAAATATGGACAATCTCTACACCTGGGATACCTGCAGACATGCACATGTAACTTTGCAGAAGAGGCCTCGTTGCTATTGGTTCCAATGCACCAAGTTGGAGGGGCAACAGGAGAATTTAATGTGACACTTGACAGATCATTGAAGGGGAAATTCCCATTTTGTTTTCCCACTTCCTTGACGTTCATAGCTCATCAGTTCTGGATCAGGTGAAGACTTTGCTCTTGTTCAAGAACATTTCAACACCATCACCACAACCACCTCCACCTCCGCACAGAAATCAATGTCTTTTTTAGTGAGCCCTAAAGGAAGTGTATTCTACGTAGAGCTGACACAGGGGTACATCTTTATCTGGACAGTTCTTTATTTTTGATTTTCTACTTTCAAAAGCAACATCAAAAGTAATGATAACTGTATAAACACTGGGAACACCGGCTGTATAAAATGCTTCAAAATACAATGACCATCTTTTGGGTATTTGGACTTGGGCTTTATCACTAACTATACTTTGAAAAGATTTTAAATCTTTCTGACAACCATAAAGGTGCATTCATTCATCAGCTGATACTAAATCATGAAAAGCACCACACAGAAAAGAACAAGTTTGAGACAGCGCCGGTATGCAAAGAAAGATATTCACACACTGCAACGGAGGTACACACCTGCTCTGAAGGTGTGTGCGTGACAGCCTTTGCGTGAGTAGGAACTAACAACCTTCACAGTCATTACACCTGCTTTTATGTTCAAGAATTCTTTAAGAGGTAATGGCTCTGGGCAAAACATATTTTTCCTGTTTTCTTTTTCCCCCCCAGTTCTGTGAAATGGACATGGGCAAACACTAACACCAAACACCTCCAGGCCAGCGTCCAGCTCTGCATTCCAGCTCATCCTGTGCACACTGAGGTGACCCACCTGTGTTTTACCTGTGGTCAGCTCTACACACGGCTCTGGAGCTATACAGTAGCACCACTCTTCGCTTCTTGTAGTAGCCTGTAATCCTTTTAATCTTTTTAAGAAGTTAATAGACTACCTCACCACAGAATCTAACCACTGACTCACATCCGGGCTTCCACATCCTTCTTCCTGTTTCTCTCAGTAGAAAAAAAAAAGAATCCCCATCAGTTCAGCTTTGATTTTTCTATCCTTTGACCTTCCATTTTTTCTTGCATGAGTCAGGTTTAATATCTAGAAACTTACTTTAGCTGGACTGACTAATGAAAAGGACTAATTGCTAAAAAAGATTTTTGTTTTTAAATGGTGAAGTTCAGTTTTCCAGCCCAACTTGTGTGACATTTACAGTCGCTCCGTCTCAAGCTGTGATTGCTGCTCACCCGCTGTGATCTGACTCACACTCCTGCAGCCTGAGTGCTCACTGAGAATGCAGCCGGTCTGCACACAATCACAGTCACGTTCATCTTTAATCAGGTTCAGTTTCATCTCTGGGGAGCACAGTCGCACTCAACACACACACACACAATCTAAAAATGCAACCAAGTTTGAACGGTGTGGATCAGAATCAGCTCAGGTGGTAAATACAGTAACTGGTGTTTATTTAGAAAGTTGCTGCACTGTAAAAACAACAAAATAGAATTGATTAAATAGAAATTAAAAATGTTTTAACTTTAAACGTGTCTGGGCTTCCTTAAAAAATTTTAAGTTGAGTGAATTTGAAAAAACAAGTTGAGGAATTTTGTAATGATTCAAAGCAAATAAACTTTTATAGTCACATAAACTTGGTATTTATTCAGTTGTATTGTTTACACAACTTAATCACAATTCGGTTCCTAGTCAGTCAACACAATCTTATAGTTACTTCTACATCATTTTAGGAGTTTTGAAAATGTGAAACCCGTAAAAGTTAAGTTAACTGAACTTTAAAAGTCCAATAAACTTTACTTTTACATCTCCTCATGTTAAATAGTCAGTTCTTCATCGGACACACTGAAGCCACTTTCTGCCAGTGTCAGTACAAAGACAGCAGTCGAGGCTGTTCACGGTGACTTTGTTGAATTTACAGTGTGCCAGTGATGGGACTGAATTCAGTATCAACCTTCATTGTGGTTTTATCATTATGGAACGAAACAACAGTGACATACCTTTGCATGTACTGAAGACACACAGCGAGTTTACATCATGTCTGTTTTCTTCAAACTACCAAAAAAGAGAGTTTCTGGAGAGATTTAACTCACTGGTAAAGGTTTTGTTTCTTTCAAAACTGCACTGAGTGAATTATCAATACTTCATTCATCTCATCATCTCAAGTCAAAAGACCTCAAGTTAGATCAACTCACATTTATTGGTTCTTAAGTCTGATAATTAAAACTAGACATTCAAAGTTGGATTAACTTGAAATAACAACATGTATATATTTACATTAAGTAAATGAGAAAAGATGAGTTGATTTCACTAAATTGCTGTGTGATATTCTTTTTAACAGTGTGTAGACTTGAGTTTTATACAGGCTCATTACACTGCAATAAAGTCATTTCATTCATACACCCTCAACACTGCTCAAAGATGAGTTTCCCTTTAAACCAGCCCACAAGAACAATATGACACACAGTCCCTAATTACCAGCAATGTGTCCATCAGAACCACATAAACAGTATTTTACTTTTATTTGTCAACAGCAATGTGTCATATCATTGCAGGTGATATATGACATATGCACTAACAAAAGAAATAAAGTTTTCAGTGCACAGTATCATAATCCTCACTCATGTTTCCTGAGCCATAATTACAGTCTCTGATCTTAGACATTTTGGACTGAGAGCTGGGTTTTCTTCCCCATAGTAGGATTCTCAAAATGTTCATTTCAATGTCCCTCAAGTTATACAGTATATACAGGCCTACATATATGTTGTTGTTGTTTTAATCATGGAAATATTATGCAGATACAGTTCAGAAAGTGAAGCCATGGTCAGTCATAAGAATTGTCCTGACAACTTGTAGCATATGGAATGAAATTATTCTTCATTTTGCCGGATGACTCCCAGCACCCTCTCCACCGATCCCAGGCTCCACTCTGGGACCGCGCTGCGTGAGAGAGAAAGGGTGACTAGTTCACCTTGTTTAATAAGGTCCAGTTTTCGTAACTTGTTTTGCCGTTTGGTGGGTTCTCGCCCGTGTGGCTGCTCAGTCCGGCCCCACCGTGTTGCATGACTGCAATGAATGAAGCCTGAGTGGCAGATTGCATGACTCCAAAGCCCCAAGATCCTCGCATTTACAGAAGCTATAGCGCGCAAATATGTGCACCTTCGTGCCCAAGCAGGGAAAAAAAAGGGAGTCTCGCGTCCTGCGCTCTTTGTTCTGCAAGTTTAAGACCCTTGTGTCTTTTCCAGAGGCTGCTGCCTTCGCGTGACTTGACCAAGCAGATTTAGGATTGTCCAGAAGACCGAGACCCTCCCCTCTGGACGGCAGCTCCGCTTCTCACGCAACCTGCAGCACCAGAGGCGCAGCGCCGAGGCGCACAGCAAGAGTCCCCGGAGAGTCAACTCACAGTCCGGGAGGATCAGCACAGCGCTGAGCCGCGCGGATTACGACAAATACATGAACAACCCAAACTTTTACCTGCCGGACTTTTCCTTTTCTCTCAAAATCTGATCCTGACTCCGTAGCTTTACTCCCGGGGCACATTGTTGGGATGTGGTAAAGCATGGTTTTACCGCCACAGTGCCGGCCAGTTAACAGAAGAGTAAACTCAAGCTTGTGTTCGAATACAGTTTTTTTTACAGCAGAAAAAAATATACAAAAAAAAAAAAATTACACCAGCATTTACCCATAAACAGCAAACAGTTATTTTTAACCTTAAAGGCGATTATGGCGAAACACCAAAAAAAACTGACTTGATTTGGGAACTAAGCCTTTAAATAACGTACTGTTGTTATCTGATCTTCAAATAAGTAATAAATATTCCGCTCTCAAAAAAGGAGACATTTCTTGGACACACACCCTCAACACTATGATGAACAGAATATATTTAAGGGAATTTGATGATAATAAATCAGGTGCTTCTGCTTCACCTCTGGTGCTGTCACAGGGCATGGGTGTATTTTAAAATTGAGACTGTGAGTCTCTTTTCCCAGTTTCTTTATAATTTCAGGAAATATCAGGAGAACTGTGTCTCCTTCATATTACACTACGATATATAATATACAACGTATAATTCAAGGAATAAGAAGCCCAGTCCTAAAACACCTGCTTGATATTTTGCAAAGCTCAAATCAAAATTACAATTGATCTGTACCTGAACTTTTTCACATTCAAATGATAAATTACAGAACAAGTTTCGTGTTTTTTCCGTTTTACTGTAATACAGCCTTTATATTGTAAAGAAACAGAGTGATGGAGAGTGACTGACATTTTCACTCAACGTGACACAGGCTATGATGATGACCTCCAGTAGCCTACTGTTTATACTGTATTTGTCCTTCCATCTGTGGCTGTGCTGTAAACCAAATCTCAAAATTCATACTAACTGTTCAAAAACTGATTAAATGTCCAGGTTCAGTCAAACACAAACCTTTAGCGACTCTGGTGGTGACATGCAGCAGAGAAACTGAGTGTAAATCAGCTCTTTGCTTTCCTACATCAGGATAATTTACACTTCACCTGAAGCAAATCACATTTTGACTTAAGACACGTTTCACTAACAAAGAATACATGAAGAATAAATGAGGAAACGTTTCAGTGATTGTCATATTTGTTGAAAAGAAAAAGAAAAAAAATGTGCACATGGTTTTCACATATAAGCACTGGTGTGTTTACGATCATGGATAAATCAAAAGAGAAATCGTGTACATTTTGAAAGAGACACTATATATTTGAGCTCATGTTCATCATAACCCCATCAGTCTTTCCTCCATCTCTGGTTCTTAATTGAATCTAACAGAACAAAGATTCTGGTATAACAGCACAGACTGCGGTACAATACCTGTTGCACAATCCCGGACCGACTGTGGCCGGAGCGTTGCGAAGTCACCACAAGACAGTGGTTTTACAGATGTAAAATAAAGTCTCATTAGAGTTTTAAGGTTCTGAAAATCAATAACCGTTTGATCAAAATTTATCAAAATTTCATCATTAAAAAAAATCAATGTTATACTGATTTTTCATTATAAAAAACAAAAAAAACACTTTTCTTTTTATGAGAAAATGCTTGATAACTGGGCTGTCATGCTCACAGTGTGAAACTGCTCAGCAGGGTTGACAGATCTAATGAAAGTATCAGACATGTTGCCTTTGTGGAGCCCCAAAGTGGCACAAAACGTACAGACGTGCTGTGCTGTAAATACTCAGAAAATGTTCTCTGGCTTTAAAAGGTTGAAAAAGGGACAAAGAGGAATGGTATTGAACTCATCTACCCTTGCACTCCAGCAGTGCTGCCCGATTGCCCCCCCTCCCTCCTTCCCTCCTTCCCTCCTTCCCTCCCCAGCATCCTCTTCAAAGGGGAGGTGAGGGTTTGATCACTGCGCTCTCACGCAACTGGTCAATCTTTAACTCCAGCGGAGAACTAACAGGTACAAGCACGCAATGGCATTTTACTGTTTTATCAGGACTTAAACCTCACTCTCACAAACTCCCATTCTCTCACCAAAGCTCTATTTCTGTTGCTGTAGGCAAACAGAGAGAGAACAAACCACATAAGAGTCATGAAACTGTTTGTAGAGCCTTGTGTGTTGTGTTGCGTAAATTTAATTTATTTATTTCTTTCTCTTCGCTCTTACTGTGCTGCACAATACTCCCTGATCTTTCCTGATTTTTACAGGATACAGCCTAATAAACTTGTGCTGATGTATTTTAATTTGCATAAATCGAAATATTCTTGTCACTAGTTACCAGTTAAACACATTTTCCATTATAACACAAGCTTCCCAAAAATGTTGATTCAAGCCAGTTTTGATATCACATAATCCTCTCATCAACAGAGCTGAGCGAGGACACTGCATGATCAACAGGACTTTGATGAATTGACAAATAAAAGCTGCTTTGCTATTAACCACTGGATGATCGATACGGTTTGGGTTTGCAGGTTGGCTATGGGAGAGTAATTTGCAACACTTAATATATCAATAAGTTTGATTCATTGATCAGAATAAAGTTTGATGAATGTCCTGCATCAGCAAACACATCATTGGCACAGATGAGATCAAAGACCATAGTTTATATATTATAGCCCAAATATGATATAAACACAGAAGCCAATCGCAAGACTGCGTCTGCAAATCCCTTTAAAACACCCTGCAGTAGATGTATCAAGCCGAATACTGTTACCACAGACTGAAAACTGTTTTATAGTGGGGGAAGTTACACACGCCTATGATGGTTATTCTCATCTGTCCATAAAACATAAAACATAAACCGCAGGACTATTAATTCCTGTAGTTTTCAAACTTTGCATCAACAACTGTGAAATAAACAAAACTGTAGCTGGTGTAGAAATGTAGTTTCAAACGGTTTCGAATCTCGGGTAGGCACACACACACACACACACACACACACACACACACACACACACACACACAAACACACACACACACACACACACACACACACACACACACACACACACACACACACACCAGACATACACCTACACCCACACCTTTTCTATGTACTAAACTTCATTCATGACAGACAGAGCGAGAGAGAGAGGGAGAGGGAGAGGGAGAGGGGGATTACGTCATGCACAGCAGCCAATGAAGCTGTGGAGCGCACTATAAAGCCAGAGCCCAATCTCTGTTTTTGGGACATCAAGAGAGTAAACGCGGACAATAACTCAACTGATCTATACTATTTTGAAAAGTACCTCTGGGATCACAGCATTTTTCCTCTTTGACTCTTCAGCTAAGGTAAGCTTAATGTCACAGATAAGAGCAAAGTGCTGAGTGGAGATTGTTTGGTCAGAATAACTTGTATAAGTATGAGGTTCGTCTTTGCAGGTGCAAACTTAAATATGCTCATTGTTTTTAATAAGACTATTGTTTTTTATTGGTGGCTTTTCTATGAGCCTGTTTGTGGTGGTACTAAACTTAGCCTTACAAAGCCTAAGACTTTGCATTGACCATCACCTGTGTAAAGGGCTGTTGTGCAGCATGTAATAATCATAATGAGAATGATGATAAGCTTTATTTATATAGGTCTAGCATTTTGCTTAACAATGCTACTTAGTGCTTTACAAAAAGAAATAAAACCAGACAAGGCAAATAAAATGAAAATGAGACCAAAGAAATGTAAGCATATGGAGTCATGTTAATAATAAGATCAATGCATGAAAGCTTATAGAGTCACGTTAATAACAAACACATGCCTTGTGACAGTCTTTACTAACTTTAAACTTTATGGTTCATGTCGTCAACATGTTGCACAACACCTCTTCTCCTCCCTGCCTTCACTACTCTAATGCCCCTCCTATTTAATTTCCAGGTTGTGTTGAAGCCAGAAAAAAAGTTATCATCATGGTGCTAATGATACTCCCATTCATTGGATCAGTGTCGGTTTCTGAGAGTTTGGTGGCCATGACAACGGTGTGTCTGGTCTATCTAATTCTCAGGTTTTTCCGCACTAAGATTCCTGAGGGGCTTCGTCAGCTCCCAGGGCCAAAGCCCCTGCCTATAATTGGGAATGTGCTGGAGGTGGGAAGCAAACCTTACCTGAGTCTCACTGCTATGAGCAAGCGATACGGCAATGTATTCCAGATCCAGATCGGCATGCGCCCTGTGGTTGTGCTGAGCGGCAGTGAAACTGTTCGACAGGCTCTCATCAAGCAAGGGGACGAGTTTGCAGGCAGACCCGACCTGTACAGCTTTCGCTTCATCAACAATGGCAAGAGTCTGGCCTTCAGTACCGACCAGGCCGGTGTCTGGCGTGCCCGCAGAAAGCTGGCCTACAGTGCCCTGCGCTCCTTCTCCACCCTGGAGGGCACAACCCCAGAATACTCATGCATTCTGGAAGAACACATCTGCAAAGAGGGAGAGTATCTGATCAAACAGCTCAACACCGCCATGAAGGCCGACGGCAGCTTCGACCCATTCCGCTACATTGTGGTCTCTGTGGCTAATGTGATCTGTGGCATGTGCTTCGGCCGACGGTACGACCACAACGATCAGGAGCTACTCAGCCTGGTGAACATCAGTGATGAATTCGGCCAGGTGGTGGGCAGTGGCAACCCAGCAGACTTCATCCCTATCCTTCAATTCCTGCCCAGCACAACAATGAAGAGGTTTGTGCGCATCAATGATCGCTTCAATAAGTTTGTGCAAAAGATCGTCAGCGAGCACTACACCACCTACGACAAGGTACACCGCCGCTATATCATTCATGAAATTTTCATTCCTCCGTTCTTGTTTAGAGACATTATTTCCTCTTTCAGTCACTGCGTATTTAAACTTTAATGAGATTGTCCAATCATTTCCTTTCAGGACAACATCCGTGACATCACTGACTCCCTCATTGATCACTGTGAGGACAGGAAGCTGGATGAGAACTCCAATGTCCAAATGTCAGATGAGAAGATTGTAGGAATAGTCAACGACCTGTTTGGAGCTGGTACGTCTATATGTTGAATGATCTGATCATAAGTGACCTCTGTATAAATACTTTTGAAAAAAAGTCCTGACAGAGTTTTGTTTTTCTCTGTCTAGGTTTTGACACCATCTCTACTGCCCTGTCATGGTCGGTGATGTACTTGGTGGCTTACCCAGAGATCCAGGAGAGGCTTTATCAAGAACTGAGTAAGTACAGCTTTTTTACACAGTATAGATCTTGGATGTTACATTTATCTGGCAGTAAAGTAAAAGTGTGATAAATGCATGGCTTTGATGACCAGTGGATATAACAGGGTTATTTATATCCTTGCACTGATTCAAGGGGAAAGAGTAGTGCAGGAACACGCATTTTGCTACTCTCAAAGTCGAATGTCTGATTGTGAGATAGGACGGTAGACTGCAGCCTCCATCCTCACCCTGGATTACTATTCTTTATTTTTCAGAGGACAAAGTGGGCCTGGACCGTTCTCCTCTTCTCTCTGATAAACCCAAGTTACCTTTCCTGGACGCTTTCATCCTGGAGATCTTTCGCCACTCTTCATTCCTGCCCTTCACTATCCCACACTGGTGAGGTTCATGTCTTTTTGATGAGATTACCACAGGTGACAACTGACAATGAGATGCTAATACCATGCTATCAGAGATTCACACAAAGACGGAGACCAGGACATGGTTGTCACTAGCATAATAATGTATGTGGTATAAACCTGTAAATAAACAATAGACTAACACTTAGTTTTTCTTTTTCAGCACCTCAAAAGACACATCTCTGAATGGCTACTTCATTCCCAAAGACACATGTATCTTCATCAATCAGTGGCAAATCAACCATGATCCGTAAGTTCTTTTTGTTTCATTTTCTTTCTTACTTTTTTTTTTTTTTTGCTCAAGAGCACACCGTAGGTAGTTAAAAAGGAAGACACATAGCAGCCTCAATTCACTTCCCAAACCTGGCTGAATCAAAGAGATTAAATCTCTAATTTATCATGCTTTCAGGGTTATTTGTACCCCCTATCTTATTTCTTCATTCTCTCCACTTTTCAGTGAGCTGTGGAAAGATCCATCCTTGTTCAACCCAGACCGCTTCCTGAACGCTGACGGCAGTGAGGTCAACAAGCTGGAAGGAGAGAAGGTGATGGTTTTTGGCATGGGAAAGCGGCGCTGTATCGGTGAGGTCATTGCACGAAATGAAGTCTACCTCTTCTTGGCAATCATTATCCAGAAGCTGCACTTCCACGCCATGCCTGGAGAGCCGCTGGACATGACACCTGAATACGGTCTCACAATGAAGCACAAACGCTGCCACCTGAGAGCCACAATGCGAGCAAGGAATGAGCAGTGAACTTATTTACCATGTACAATGTATGACTCAACAGATGGTATAAATTGACTCTAGCACTGTAAGGGTCACAGTCAAATTAAAGTGTAAGTGTCAGTGGAGGAAGCATCTTTCTCAGAATGTAAGGCACTGCATGCCAAATTTGATCTACAAAGCTAATGGCATTAAAGCAAATAAGTGAAATTTGCTTGTGGAAGATTGTCAGAGATGTGTAGGGTTGTGTGAACATATCTCTGTCATGTTTTTGGGTCTCTAAGAGATACTCCTGCACATGGTTGGTGCTTCTCAGTGAAGTAAAAGGAGATACTTGGCTCTCCTATTGTGTTGTCCAGTAATCTAAACTGCTCCCATTCATAAAACACACTGAAACTTTTAAAAGTTGCCTTGTTCAACTTTGGGACAAACTGTATGCTTTACTGGATAGGCATTATTATTTAGACCATTGCAACCTTTTTCTTTTCTGTGACATCAGAACAGATATTACCTTATGATACCATTTATACTTGTAAGCTATTTTTATTCCATTATAATGTGGATGTAAGACACTGAAGATATATTTGTATCCCAAAATGTGATTTTGTGTGTATATCAAGTTCTTTCTATTTTATAAAGTAATTTTTTATGTGCCTAGCGTTTGTATATATTTGAGGTGAAATAGTTTTGCTGTGCATCTATATGATCTATCAGGACACCAAAAGAGTTCCAATGATTTTTGGAATATATTAGTAAGCTATACAATTTTTTATTTCTATCGCTAATGTATCAATGATTGTATAACATGTAAGGGCATGTGACTGGAGCATCCTTTAATCAGCCTCACAAATAAAATAAAACATATGGTTTAATGATCCTCTTGTTCCTATTTCTTGCTTGATTTGAAAGAAAATAAACACACCCACTCATTGACACACTGATGACCATCACATGAAGATGAACTAAGTCACTGATGCACAAAAAGGTGCATCCAAGTCAGAATATGTTACAATATTGAGGTCTCACATGAGCCGTTTTAAGCTTCAGAGAAAAAAATGACAACAAACCCACGTGGGAAAAGAGGGAAGTGACGCCAGGCGTCAAACCGGAAAACGGCACAAACAGCAGCTGGAGCCAAACAAACTGTGCAGGCTGGAGCTTTGGCTTTCATTGGCACCTCGCTACAGATTTATCAACAAGGTATATCTATCTACTATCGACCAAATAGACCCAGGTTGTGTATTCAAAATGAGTAAACTCTGTTCACAAGTTTACAACATTCCGCTAAGATAAAACGTAAACGGGCGGACAGAATTGAAGCTAACGTTAGCCGTAAAGCTAGCCAGCACAGCTTACTGGATGTGTAGCTTAATGCTGTGATTTTCATTCTTTCATTCTTTCTCCTTTCATTTCTGGAACTATACTCTCATATGGATGTTAAAATGGATGGATGTTTAAAGTTATTTCCACCCAAGATTTTTAATACTAATCTCTACCTTAGACAGGTTCACTTAACACGCGAAGTGCCTTTTAAAATTAGTGGTAGCTTTGGCTAATGTTTCCACAAACCTCGAAACATAATTGAAAATCTTTCATTTGAAGGGTCCAGTTTTAATATGTTGAACACCCATAACACCAAGACGTTGTCATTTGTTATCTGAATTCATTTTCAACTTATCTTTCCACTTTTAACTTATCTTATGGCCACCAATGTCTTCTCTGCACCGGTGGAAGTAACGTAAATTCACGAATTACATTTTAGGGCGTCAACCATTTAAAGTAAAGTACAGTGCATTAAGTAAAGTGCTGTGTAATGTTAATGGACCGATTATACCAGAAAACATTAAATGTTGGCAAAATGTCCTCAGTTACTGGGTAAGACATTTGCCCATAGGCTCAGCAACAGTAAAGTAGCACATTATTCAGTGGAGTTTGATTTAATGCTCCACAGCAGGAGAGCTGAACATCATATCTCTTGTTTGTGTTTTTTGAACCACAGGATCACAGTGAGCACAATGGCCACAGACTGGTTGGGTAGTGTTGTGTCCATTAACTGTGGACTGACGCTGGGAGTTTATCAGGGAGAGGTGTCATCTGTTGATCATGCCAGTCAGACCATCTCACTAAGACAGCCCTATCACAATGGGGTCAAGTGCCCTGTTTCTGAGGTCACATTCAGGTAAGAATGGAGACAGATGCCACCATATTTCTCATCCAACACATCCACTTTAATCAATTTTTAAAAATCTTCTATATGCAATCTTTAAAGCCGGACTATTAGTCAAATTTTTGTGTTTCCCACTCCTCCAACTGTTTCTATAAAAAGCTCTAAGACTTGTAATTATAACCTCTGCCTTGAAATTTGTAGTTCTCACTGATGTTGGGTGGAAAGCTGGATCCAGGTGTACATGTAGAAATTTTCAAAGCTACAGTATTTTCAATGTAAGAAAGGCATTTTGAAAATTTAGATTTTTTCTGACATCTCCTGTTCTTAGAAGAATGAATAAACCTGGCAAATATATGGAAGTATTGCCTATCGTAATGTTTTTACCCAGATCAGGCTCTAGACACAGGTTAAAATCTCTAAGTCAGGATACGCGATGTGAGTGAGTGAAGCTCAGGAGGAATTGCTGCAAAATTCTAGACAATATGAATAAGATTTACTTCACAAAATTAGTCACAAACTTGGAGCATAAATGTTACCACAGACAGTTCAGTGCTTCCCATTTAGGTTATTGTGGATTTGGATGGTGGGGGAAATTTTGGTTTCTTCTGTCCATGTTTGTTGTTTTGTCTGTTCCAGAATAGTTAGTAATGCATTAATACATTAATGGATCTTCATTATATATAGTCATTCTCAATAGGAATGAAACCCTTAATCATTTGGTAAGTGTTATAGGTAAGTTTTTGCTATCGCTACATAGCCAACATTAGCATTAACAGCTGTGTGCTTAATAGTGTAGAGAAAACATACCAAGGTCAGCATCAAACTTTCATTCATTCATTCCACAATGATGGCTGAAGCTCTTGGCAAACAACCATCACCACCACCACCTGCTCCTGGCAAGAAACCATGTTTGGCGTAATGGAAAACTTATAAATAGCACTTTTAAGTGTTGAGCCTTGTTCCACTGAAAGAGCTACACAAATCAAACCTGATAATTATTCAAGTACGTCAGTACAGTTCAGCTCAGGTAAGGCCAGTCATTTGTTTGTCTTCTAGTGCCATGGATATCAAGGAGCTGAAGTTCCTAGATATCCAGAATACAGTCAACAAGCCCAGTTCTGGTCAGGGAGCTGCAAAACAACCCAGCATCATATCAGCAGGGCGCCATGGCCAGAGTAACAGAACCACTCACCCTCCTGTAACAAGCAGCAGCTCTCATTCTGGCGCTGCTCCTATCACCATCCTACGCAGAGGTAAGTAAGTGGGTGACCTTAGATGGGATGGGGTTTATTTAACTCACAGTCCATTTTCTTTAGTCGAGACTATAGTTGAATATATTAACATTGTTTAGAGTTTCATAAATACTTGTCATTAATTGGACACAGTTTGCTGATGTGTCCTTTGGCACGTTAAGGAGCATGACTGTGCAGTGGAATACTAGAAGACTGACATGAGATTTTATGAGTGTTCCAATGTGACGTATGTTTTCATAACTAAGAACAGTGTATTTATGACAAGACCAGTTTATTTATGGCTTATGCTTAATCATTATGAAACTGCATTTCCTAGTTGTCATTTCACAGAACCAGACTGTTGTTGCAGAGTTCATATTAGGAGTCATGTACTTCATGACAGGAATATACAGTACTCCTCTGTTGAAGAACAGAAAATAGTTATTGTTCTTCCACTTAAGGAAATGTGAGCATGGCGTCATATATTACCCAATTTCTTTACTAATTCTCAGTTACCAATGATAATGGACTGAAAATTTAAAGTCACGAAACATCACTGCTTTTGATTGTACAACAGAAATGTGTCATGTTTGCTAGCTTACTATAAAAAAGGATCATGTTCTAAATAAGATTTCACACACTGCAAGTGCCACTAAAAGAGTAACGTTTCAAGCACTCCGATTTTTCTTTAATAAATAAAGGCTGACAATATTTTATGCTTTTTTTAAAAAAAAAATCCTTTATTTGTACAGGTGGTCTCATTGAGATCGGGATCTCTTTTTCATGAGAGACTTGTGTACAAAATTAACGTATACAGTTTATTTATAGACAGACACATAAATTCACAAGGTTTACAGTGGACACACAGAAAAGTCACAGATATATATTTTACACATACATACATACATACTAAATACATACATATACATACACAGTTTTTCTTTTAAAAAAATTGCATGTGTTGTAAATAATGAGTACCTTTTAAAATGTTTGAGTGAGGTGAGAGAAGGTAAATTCAATTATTTTTGGGCTCATTCCATTTTTTATTCACTGTAATATTTGAAATCAGCTCTCCCAAGTTTAGTTCATTTATTAGTTAATACTGAAGAATTAAATGTTTAAAATGTGTCATAAATATTTAATAAGCTAAGTAATTTCCTTAAACAGATGGGCATTGTAGGTTTTAACAAATGTTTCTCAAACAAGTGTAGAAAAGTGCATTTGAAGGGAAATTTTTTCAGCTGCAGTTTTGTGGTGAGATGATAGGCTATCACAAAAAAAATTACAGCAGCTATGTTCATGGTATTTAAGGAACATGTTATAGGATTTATTCACAGTAAGAAATACAGTGAATCACCAGACTTTACTTACTTAACATACTTAAGTGACAAAACATGCCATCCTAAAAATACATATCTATCAGTATCTTCTTTCAGGGGACACACAAAATAACTTAAACACTCTGAAAAATGTAAAGAATACCCCTCTCAGACCAATAAAGTTGGTCTGCAATTGATCTGAGTGAGTCAGTGTGTGTTATAGCTTGAAGACCAGAGCTGGATGTGTTTTGGTCACCGCTCTGCTTTGGTGAAAAATAATGTCTTAAGGATACATATTTAATGTTATGTTATGTGAATGATTTTTTTTTCTAATGTTGTTGACTACAATACTACCAACTGCTCCCTAAAAACAACAAAGACAATGTAACAGGAATACTGAACAGTGGACTGCAGTCCAACACAGTCCAAAATTCTGCCTCTATCCAAAATGTGGTTTAAAGAAAATAGAACAACAAATAACTACAAAATATGATAAACAGTCACATGTACACGCCATACAGTGATGAGCTGTGATGTTGATACTGAAAAGCACATCTGCATTCCCCTCTCCTGTCCTGTCTCAAGCTGTGAAAATGTGAATGTGTTGCTCAACCTCCTGATTAGATAAGGGTTAAAAACAGCATTTCCTCTAGTCAACATCCAGTCAGCAGGAAGTCTGCTTGGACAGCTCTGTGGCCTCTGCCGGATTCAGTTAAAGTCAGTTCACTTTCACACTCAGGATTATCAAACAATGGAGAGGTCAGAGGTCAATAGAATTGGCTAATGGACACTGTGCTATATTCTTCAGTCTGGTTGTAAAAATGACCTCTGCCTCAGTGCTTTTTCCTGTGCATAGAAGATGAAACTTGCACAATAGGATACCAATCTTTTTTTTCTTTTTTTTTTTTTTTTCTTTTTTTTTTTAACAAGAAAAAACAAATAGAATTTATAAATTTTTTGTTTTGTGTCAGAAAGACTCATAGCTCTTTGACACAGTCTCTGCTCCTGTGTGTCACCAGCTCCTGTTAAGGTGCTTGAGCATGGGACCAAACACACAAAGTCCCCCCCCTCCAAAGATTCCCATAGCGTGCTAAGGGCTTGTACCAAAGTTCCTCTTTACAATATGTGTGTGACTAAGATCAATAAACATTCCCCCTCCCTCTCCGTGTCTGCTCCTAAAGAGAAGGTTATGCAAAGCTTGGCTTTTCGTGCCTCCGTGCCCTCCTGTCCTCTCTCTCTCTCTCCCCATCTCCTCTAACTCCCTCGCTCCTGCTCTGCACAGGAAACCACCCCCCCCACCCAGCCCCCGACAGGAAGCCATGTTGTCCCAGTGTGCTCGGAAGGCCAAAGCGATATCAATTGTGGAAGTAATGTTTACCTTTTGAGTTTTTATTTTAATCTCCAGCTCTCAGGCTGGTGGCCAGGGAGCCAATGCCCAAATTGCATGGGGCCAAAGTGCTGAGTGCCTTGGGCAGGGCTGGTCCTTTCACACGCAATGCCATGCTCCCAAGAAGCCCCCGGCCACAAAGAAGGGAAAGCAGGGTGGCCCGTTGCTTATACAAGATCACGAATTCCAGAAATGGTTTCTGAATATCTACCACTGATCTTTCTGGGAGAGTAGGATGGGAATTAAGAGAGTGGCTGCTTTTTGTGATGCAGAGACCTCCAGAAGCAGAGACGAATTCCATCAGACCCAAATAGATCTGATTAAAAGGGCAGTTGAGAAGAGGAGCTCCAGACTCTGCTCTTACATAAACTGTTCCCATAACCAGCATGATGGCTCTGTATATGCACTGAAATTGTGTGCAACCTAGTGTTTTTCCCCATAAACCCTTGCCTCAGATATTTATAAATCAGTCACCTAGCACTTTATTAGGAACAGCTGTACACCTGCTTGATCATGCAAATATGCACTCAGCCAATCATGTGCCAGCAGTGCAGTGCATAAAGTCATGCAGATACAGGTCAGACGCTTCAGTTATTGTTCACATCAAACATCAGATTTCAGTGACGTTGACTGTAGCATTACTGTTGGTGCCAGACGGGCTGGTTTGAGTCGACTGATCTGCTGATCTCTGGGAATTTTCACAGACAACAAAAACATCCAGTGAGCAGCAGTTCTGTGACAGAAACGCCTTGTGGATGAGAAAGGTCACAGGAGAATGGCCAGACTGGTTCAAGCTGACAGAAAGGCTACAGCAACTCAGACAACCATTTTTTTTTACAACTGTGGTGAGCCCAGAACAGAGGTTTGAGGCTACAGTGGACACAGGTTCACTAAAATGGGACAGTTGAAGACCGGTCTGATGAATGTGGATTTTTGCTGAGGCATGCAGATGGTAGAGTCTGAATTTGGCATCAGCGGCATGAATCCATGAACCCAACTTGCCTTGTGTCAACAGTCCAGGCTGGTGGTGGCGGCGGTGTAATGGTGTGGGGAATGTTTTCTTGGCACACATGAGGCCCCTTAACACCAGCAATCGTGGTTTCTGTGCCACAGCTTATCTAAGTATTGTCGGTGACCATGTTCTTCCCTTTGTGGCCACAATTTACCATGGCTACATCCAGCATGATAATGCACCATGTCTTGAAGCAAACGTCGTCTCAAACTGTTTTTGTAAACATCACGAAGAGTTCAGAGAACTTCAGTGGCCTCCCCAGTCACCAGATCTGAATCCAATAGGACACTTTTAGGACTTGGTAGAAGTGGAGATCAGCAGCATGAATGTGCAGCTGACAAATCAGCAGAAATGATGTGATACAGTTATGTCAACATGGAGCAGAATCTCAAAGGAAAGTTTCCAACACCTTGTGGAATCAATGCCACAAAAGACCTGAGGCTGTTCTGAGAGTAAAGGGAAGCTGTGCCCAGAGCTAGTACAGGTTTATTCTTAATAAATTGCTCAGTGATTTTTATCATTGAAAGTTTTTGCTGAGTGTGCATTGTTTAGCGTCCCATTCATACACACTAAGAGCTTCACTATGTGATTGTGGTGCAGTTTTGCCATAAGCCGTATATCATTTTGAAATATTCCTGGCCTGTGTAGTTGGATGAATTTGTGGTGGTAAGTTTGTCCAAACTGAAATCAGTGAAGTTCACTCTGTCTCGCTACTTGGTATTCATTAGCCTGTTTGACTTGGAGCTCTGCCCAGTTCATTCAGACGATTGATTCATAGCATGACAAAACACTTCCTCGTAAATAAAGACATTGTTGGCTTGTGATAATAAGCACACTGTCTTTTATCCCTGTTCACACACTTGAACACACTAACCCACCATCTTTCTCCCTTGTACCAGATTCTGCATTGTTTTTTCTCCACATTATAATTATTGATAATTAGTAAGCTAATGCAAAACCATTTAGTAGTATACTTGTCTGTGTTGGAAGGAAAGTAATTAGTTAATATGGTGGTGGAAACACTGATTGCAAGTTGATAGACCAACTCAGTTCTGAATGAAGCGACAAAAACCTCACTCCTGTCTGTCGCTGAGCCGTGGTTGTAAGGCCGGAGTGTGATATTGAGGCAGGTCTCAGATTGGCTCACAACTGGCTAGTGGTGTTGTATGGCTGCCAGTGTACTATGACTGAGCCTCCCAGTGTCTTGCGTGAGAGTCCAAAGCACCTTAGCTGTCACAGTGACAGTAGCGTGCGACTGTGCCTCTCTGTCTCCTGGTTAGCGTGAGAGCTCAAGATGATTGGGGTTGAAGGCCAGGTTTTTCCGGTTTTTCTGTCTTTTTTTTTTTTTTTTTTGTTCTCGGTTCATTTTATTTTTTGTTTGTGCTTACATGTATGTAAACTTTATTGAGCACTGCTCAGTCGGCCATTGTATGTTTGGTGTGTCAGCTGTGTTTTGTTATCAGCGGGTTATAGTAACTAACTAACCGTGAGAGGATAAGAGGAGGTCCCAGTCAGAGTTACACAAGATAAAAGGAGTTACGAGCATCTACTCAGAATTTGAAACTGCTGAGTGCAGGAACTTATTGTGTATGGATTACACCCTTTACAACAGGATGATGTATAGTATGACAGCTTGTAGCGCCTTTCAGAGGTGATTAGGATGTGGGGGGATTTCTGGGTAATCTATGCATTTTGGGTTTGAGTGCTTGATATTACAGCTAAAATAGACCTGTTGTCGCCCAGCGCAAAGCTTCCCGCTCTCTGTCATGAAACCTCAGTTTGTATGTTGTATGTTATTAATTTCATGGTTACATAGTTGCCAGTGCTGTATGATTATTATTCTCAGACTGTTCTGGGAGTATATCTTGTACTCCGTGTTAATATTTAAACTTTTAAGTCCCTCTTTTCAGCATTTCTAAGCAGTATGCAGACATCAAATAAATTGTTTATAACACAATTCAGTGTAGTTTAGTAATGTACAGTAATGTACAGTAATTCATAGCAATTATAACTTCTCCTATTTAGACATGGATTTATCCATATTATCTCTCACTATCTTTTTATGCACCAACCTCTACCTTTGGGTGTCCACAGGAAGAGTTGTAGTTGTAGACAAATACATTAATAATCTGCTTACAACTACATTATAGTGGGTTATATACCATTTTACATGTTTATATACTGCTTATAAATGCTAAATATGGGCACTTAAAGTGTTTCCAAAATTTAAAGTTTTCTACGTGATGAAATAAAGAGGGATTATGAAATTAATATTCCATCTTTTTTAAATTGATTCACTAACAATAAATTGAATTATTGCTGAAGGTAGTGTGTGTGTAAATGCATTTGCTTCTCCATCAGTGCAGTAATGAATGATTGCAGCCTCAATCAGATAGCGATGATTTGGATGTCTATTGGCAAATATGATGTCTCTATCTCCCAAAGTACTGTAGATGTGCCTCAAGTGAATTGATCATTTTTTAGGTAATATATGTCAGACCAGATTATAATTTTTTTTTTCACATCATCCTTCACAAATCCTGAACAGTTAGGCAGTAGTATATCCAAGCTGTTTTTCTTTCCTGGGGGAGAGCAAGGTCCATTGGTGGCTTTGTCCCATTAATATTCAGTTTCAATCTCTGCCACCATTGTCCAGTGCAGCATTGTGTTTTGTGTGACACAAATTAGGAATGGAAAATTAGGATAAGTGTGTGTGTGCCTTATGTGCAGAAACTGTCAGAAGATTATTAATCAACACATCCTGTCATGACGTTTTGCTTACAAATGTCTTCGTTTTCTCCAACCCCAACAGTTTCATCTAATAGTAGAGGGGTGATACCAGCCACAGCAAAGAAAAACAATGTGAGGAATGGAGGCACTGGAGGGCCGATGAGGTCAAAGGATGACGAGTGCTTCGGAGACGGGACCGATGAGGACCTGGACACTGACTTCGACTTTGAGGGAAATTTGGCTCTGTTCGACAAAGCTGCCGTCTTCTCCCGGATTGATGGGACCAATCGCCACAGTAGCGGGGCACAGCATCACAGCACACAGGCCGAACAGAAGCCACTGTCCTATCGCCATGACGAGAATATTCTGGAGGGGAAGCCTGTCATATACCGACAGATAACAGTGCCCCAGCAGGGGGGCAGAGAGTATTGTACTGGTGAGAACAAGATGCATGTGCATACTCATATACACACACACACACACACACACACTTACACGTGACTTAATTTAATATATATTATTCTAGATTTATTGATGTAGTGCTGTCAGTCAGTATAGCAGCAAACCTACAACAGTGGGTGAATCACATTGTTTTTATAGAGTGGCTGTGAGCTAACACACTCAGGCAGAGGCATTTGTTTTGTAGACTTAAGTGTAATCCTTGAGGATGAGAGTTTTGTATCGGATCCTGACTTTACCAGTGGAGAACATGAATACTACTGTTGTCTATAAAAAGTTTACAGAAACAATGAAAAATGTCAGCTGCAGCTTCTCAGAGCCAAAGGTGATTTTTCTTCCCCATCAAATGCACTATTTATTCCTGTTTGAGTAACATTTGCTAAAAATGACAGAGTCCAGGTGCTTCAGAAACAGATCACTTAGCCTTTTCAAAAATAAAACTATATATTTTTGACCCTTTTTTTCGTAGATTTAAATTTTCAGTAGGAACCAATGGGCTTGTGGTTGAGTGCCACAGACAGGCACATTGACGGTTTTACTCTAAATATAGAACATTTCCTTTAGATCCTTTTAAATTTCCTGTTTTTTCCAACATTTTAATACCCAAATGTATTTAATTATATAAAACACAGGAAAAGGTGCTGATTCTCAATCTTTATAAGTTTATTTCTGTGTGAAATAAACAACCTGTTACTATTTTTACTTGAACCATATCACAACACTACTGTGTAATAACAAGGTGTGCTATGATATGAGGAAAGGAAAAGAATATTTAGAGCAGGTCATAAGGTATTTATGGATCCACTTTGATTACCCTAACACTGCACCTGCTGTTACTCACCCCCTAGCTTCTGCCATAGTTTCCATGATGGTGTACTCATCATGATTTGATTTCGTATGACATGGTTAACATTGTTTCCCTTGTACAGGGAAAAAACCTTGAAATAATGTGAAGTCCCTCTTTGGGACATTTTATCAGTGAGCATGTTAGTGTTGTGAGCACAATGTTTGTTTTGGACGGAGTATTTTGTTTCCACCGTGTTTCAACTCTGACCAGGAGGACCATCTGTTTATCTAATAACACTCTTCCAGCTGTTGCCAAAAGCTGTAAAAAATTTAAACTTTTTTACACTTGATTGTAAGGCTAAGAGCTTCTTAGCACTGTGGGGAATGTGCTGCAGTGTCTGTTGCCATTGAACACAATGAGAAAAACAACATGCAGTATAAAGAGTGGGCTCACAGCCTTTTTCTAACATTGGCCAGAGAGAGGTCACCATTGGGCCGACTGCCTGGCAGTATACACCCATGGTTGCATAAGGTGTGCATGAAGGTGACTTTTGACCCCCCCCCCAACCCAACCCCACCCCCTGCTATAGGCCGACATAGATGATGAACCCATCCTTTCTCACTCTTCAGCTGACTCTAGGAGTGTTACATAACTAGTTAATAGAAACACAAGATAAGTAAAATATACGCTAGCACAGGCCATTGAGTCCAAGGTGTGAGAGTAATGGCTCGATCGAATTGGAGCAGTGAGAAGGTGGAGAGTTGGTGGAATTGGGGAAAGGGCTGAGTGGTATGGTGTGTCAGTATGTGTAGGTGTTATACTAGAACCAGAGGGATCAAATTCCACCTTTTTCTGTTCACAAGATATCGTAGTTTACAGGGCAGACGTGGAATAATGACACGGGACAGAACTGTCCCTCTTGGTCCAGATACGCTTATTTGTTGACAGCAAGATAAGGTGGAATTGCAAGCCAAGTGGACATGTAAAAGACAGGGCATTAAATATATATTTACTTTTTTCATGTTGGTATCATTATGTTGGTAAATATATCTCTAAGCTTCTGCTAAGCATTAAATTTTTCTAATCTCATTTGTTTGTGATTTTGCTCAGCATTCATTGTTGTATATGCAGTGTCTCTCCTGTGCTGGATGAGGATCACTGGAACAAATGAGTGTGAGCTTTTTATTCCTAGGCTGTGTACACTAGATGACGGGCAGGTTGTAATACTAATAGTGTTTCTAGGATTTACATCCCAGACTGTCTATCTGATTGTGGTGACACAGCGCAGCTCAGCAGGGGCAGCTGTCTACCAATCAGCAGACAGCTGCCAAGCAGAGCCTCCTTTTCTTACCGTGCAGGCAGATCTGCTTCCCAGGGCTGTCATCATAATCCCCATCCACTGCACTCTGTAATTAGCGTGCCGCCGTACAGCCTTACATAAACAGCACCTCTGAAGCAGGAACAAACCGCAGTGCTCTTGACCTGGAATCTTTGCCAGTAAACAGATAAATCAACAATATGAGAACAGAGCGAGAAAAACAAAGTGCCCAGCTGTATGTTAGGGTTGCCATAACGCACTGGCATGGGGCTTTGACAGGCCTGTTTCTATAGAGCATTGTTTATTGTAAAGCTTGCAGTCTGTGTCGGTTTAGTTCTGCTATTGTCTTGCTTTCCTCTGCGGTGATTGACTCCAGCTGTGCAGTGAAACCTCTCCAGTGCAAACAAGCCAGGGCGCAACACAAATTGCAACGAAGCCAACTGCCAGCTTTTTTTCTCTTATTTATTTATTTTTTTCTTTTATGCTGTATCACTTTGCGGCTAGCAAACTTGAAAATATGTGTCATTCTAAACTATTTTAACCAGTCTGCTCCAGTGACCCAGTTGATAGAGTGGGGACCTCCATGTGTGTTATGATCTTCTCCTGAAACCACATACAGGTGAAGAGGAGGCAAGTACTCAAAGGTTTAGAGACACAAGGACTGCAGTACACATGGGGAAGTGCTCATTAGGTAATATTGTTTTGAAGAATTTCTGACGACTGGGTGCAGGGTACTTTGGCTCTTTCGCCCAATGAAGGCCTGAGGCGTCGTCAGTAAAGGGTGAAAAGGTGACCAGCTGTGTGCTAGATTGTTTGTTTCTTCACAGTAAAGAGTTGTTTATCATATGCACCTGTATATAAGATTTCACAGAAACTTTGTTGGAAGTTTCCTGCAAAAACAATCACAGGTTGTTTATAATATTTAAACAGAGAAATGGACATAAGCAGTGGTCCTCACCATGGCTGAGTAGACAAAATGAAGGGTGCCACCTACCAAAGTGAACTCAACTAACAGAAAATCCAGTGATGTTGTGTTGTTAGATTCGTTAAGTGATTTGTGCAAAACACAGCGCAGAAAGCCACAACAATGAGCTACTGACACCAATGATATTACCAATTTGCTAAAAAGGAATCTGACAGATTACCACATTAAGCTCCTTTTCTGTGCCCAAATGAACCAGCGCCCCATCTTGCTACCTCTGCAGCTCTTGCGGTGCAGAGGAGAGGAATGGAACAGCATAGTCTCGCTCTCCCTATCCCAGCGCAACCCTTAAGTCACACATGGCCCGCATCCAGCCAGCGTGTATTGCTTTCAGTTCCTTCGGTTCCCTTGTCATGCTTGAAGGATTGCTTCCAGCTCAGTTTATTTTAGTGCTGCTGCATATTCATGGCTACCCGGTTTGACTAGTTGACTCTCCGGTTTGTTTTCACACCACATCGAGAGTGGGTGTGTGCACGCATAAATAATTGCATGTGTGTCAGGGAGGAGAACATGGCGTGTGGTTGTGTGTGTGGAAGCGGTGGTAGTGGCAACTTCAGAACTTCAGCAGGAGAGTTATTAAGACGCTCACCTGGTGGGATGTTTGAAAAGCAATTAGTGCATACTGGTGCAACTCCCACTTCTTCTGAGCTTGGCACTCAAGGCAGCAGTTTGCATGACAAGAGCCAGTTGACTTTCCTGTGCTTATCGCTCACGTGAGGATTGGCATGTTCCAGATTTCTGTTGACCACTGAAACATATTAGCCGTCTTTGTGCGGTATCAATAAAAGAATAGTGGGCAGGGAACAGGGCCAACCTAAAGATAAGCCAGAATTTCAGTCAGGCACGGCATGAGTCTGTGTTTATATGTAGTTATCTTGTGTGTGTGTGTGTGTGTGTGTGTGTGTGTGTGTGTGTGTGTGTGTGTGTGTGTGTGTGTGTGTGTGTGTGTGTGGCTGTGTCGTTTGTGTCACTTGTGTCCAAGTTGCATGGCCAGGGTGTAAAGTTGTGGGTGTATGTGATTGTAAATCAGGTTGTTGTGAGTTGATGTAGGATGAGGTGTGGGTAGCATGCGCGCGTGTGGGTGTCAGTGTGAGTTTGTGCACGCCAATGAGGCCACCAAGTTCTCAGCTACCAGGCCAGAGATCTGTAGGAGGCCATTAAGGACTTAACTGCCTCCCAGCAGCTTTATTTATCAAAGGGATCCTGAGCTGTGCAGTTCCCCCAGCTTGACTTTCATTACCCTTCTAATGTGCCACAGGCAATAGACAGCCAGAGATTAGCACAGGCTCTTTAAAGGTTTCTACACACTTCAGTTTGTACAGTGATAAAAAGGCTGAATTGTAGTTATGTAATACAATAATTCAAATAATACACAAAAGAGAACAATTCTGACAAGGTTAGGTGTCGTGACATGACAGGACACATAAAAACAAAGAGGTCTAAGCATTTCCCTCTAAGGAAAGAGAACTACTGAAGATTCAATAAATTTCAAAGCAGAATCTTCTTTTGGAAAACAAGTGCAGCATGACAGTGGCAGTGACCAGAAATGTAAAAATTATTTAAAGAGGTCCAATCCACATGTAGTCACTATATAACTTACCTGTGAAGAACAATACAGTCCTTAGTGTCGATGGGACACATTGACACTAAGTGCTAAATGCTGCTTGTCAGGCTTCCCACAATAAAACAGATTAACCCTTGAGGTAACAAGGGCGACAATAATACAGCACAGAATAGGGTCCAATTGACCCCGTTGTCCTTTACACAATTTACTTTGGTTCTCTGGGAGCTTGACTGAAAAAATTAGCGAATCAGATATATTATTCCATGTGTCTGGAGCATTAAATCCAAATGCGGTCTTTCCAAATTCAGAAGTAACTTTAGGTACATGGACTGTTAGCCAATCATGTGACCAAGTTTATATATTGGTATCAGCTAGTACAGTATATTTACTGATAAGTAACAAGAAATTTCAGTATAGAAATGTCAAAGATAGACTCTCTGAAACCTTCCAGAGACTTATAATATTTAATTTATCAAGTGTAAAATTGTCCATCAACTTCCTGCATGTACTTTCTACAGTTCAGTATCTTACAATACCATATAACCAGTCCTCCATCATTAGCCAGTGATTGGTTTAATGTCCTGCTCAAGGGCACCTTGACAGTTATTGTCAAGGAACGGCAGATCATTCCTCGTTCACTTGGCCCCTAGTGTGGAGATGGGGAAATACTGTAGTTGTTTATTATATAGAATTATATATTTTTGTATAGTAGTGACAAGTGCTCCAGTGCTTTCCTTTAAATGGTTTACCCAGTTCTATACATAAAACTGAACTGAAAATAGATCGGGAGACATATCCCAACTAAAAAAGTAGTCTATGAATTACTTTGGCTCAGAAGTTTTTCTTTATTTAGTAGCCACTGGCAGATGAGCCAACAGTTTAATTTCAGAAACTGAATCCATTGTTCATCCCGGTCACCACCATGCCTCCCCCATGTTTAGTCCTCCCTATCTCTCACCACGAACCGTTGGGATACAGGTGCAGGTGTTCATATGTATATGATGTTTGTCCCCTTTTTTGTCACGCTAACCTGCTGTATGTTTTGACTGAGACGGCAGCCGATGTGGGGGGTCCAGCCCAGTGCAGCCCCGTCCTCAAGCTAGGGGTGGGAGATTGGTCAGAAACCATGTGATGGTGCGTGTGAACTCGGGCCCTGCAGGGAATAGGCGTCTCACTCTAGCTGCCTCATGTTTGTCATGTTTTGTAAAGGCTGCCAATCTTCCCTTTGTTGCCGCAGACAGCAGTGACAAACAGGAGAGGAAATGGAGAATCTTCCGTGATGGGAACAAGATCAGGTCATGAGGAGGAGGAAGGGCTTTTCCCTGAGGAATGGGTTCCTCACATGAGGATCTGTTTTAAACATAACCACCACCCCCTGAGAACCTGGGAAAGTGTTTATCTGTAGACCAATATTTGTCCTTATCTTACAGGTCGGTTTCTGGGCTTTACTTCTACTCCAGTAGTTGTTTTTCAAGGTGCACTGATGAAAATAAGTTTCTTATGAAGATATATCACGATTCAGGATTACTTTAGAAATGCAAAACTGTATCTGGAGCTTGTCAGACTGTTGTAACGCATATTCTTCAGCTTTTTTTCCAGGAGTAAATTTAATCCATGCTGCTCAGTTTGTCTCTTTTTCAGAGAGAGACAGACAGTAAAATTTAAGATTTTTTTTAAATTTTAAGATTTTTATTTACCAAACTGCCTGCCACTGTGTCACAAGATCAGTGATGTTATATGGATCATTTCTATGGGAAAGTTAGAAGTGGATTACATTTACCAGTAAGCAAGGCAAGGCTCAGTTGCCTGGTTTTGGCATGGAACTCAACATGACTTTGATAGCCATGGAGGAATGTTAATGACAGTGCTAATTGCTAGTGGATAAATTCTCTTTCTGTGCTTTGTGTCTCGCTTAATTCATTACACTTGTGTGATGTTTGTAAAAATGAAGAAATAACAAAGTATAAAATAGCATTAACATTCTATCTATGTTACCTCATGTTCTCCCTTTGCAGACTCAGGCCTGGTGGTGCCCAGCGTGCCCTATGAGCTTCATAAGCGTCTACTAGCAACTGCAGAGCACTGGGGCCTGTCTCTTGAGCGCAGGCTGGAGATGATAGGTGTTTGTTCCAGTCAGATGGCTCTCACGCTGCTCGGTGGACCAAACAGGTAAGGAATACCACACAGGCACTGGTATGGTTGGTACCTCTTCATGGTTGGTAAGTGTGTAAAAGAACAAAGTTAATCATTTCCTGGGATACACGACTTGCCATCTGATGCACAGCACAGTACAGTGCAGTAGAGCCTCTGTGGTTTGTGTAATAATAATGAGAATGCACAGCAGTGTGCCAAACATCCCTATCTGAGTAATTCACCCCTAACCCAACCATAAGAGCCGCTCTGTCCTAACTTTTTGTTTGCATGTACTGTTTTCCAGTTTCCATGGCAATCATCTTTACTACAATGTTTCTACATGAGTTAGGGGATGTTGACCTTGACTCCCCTCAGGGTTTATTTTGTCAGGAAAGCACTGCTGCGAGCGGTCACACTGCAGGTCTAGAACATCATAATAGACTGAAGACACCCCTGTTTTGTTAGTGTACCTGCACTGTTATGAGCAATGAAGTCTTATTTTAAGATCAAAGAAACACAGTGCAGAGGCTCATATAACAAACAGGTTTGTTGTCTCAAATCCTTTTATCAATCCAGCACTGTAATACATGCATGTCTAAAGTTTACACCGGAACTACGATGAGTTCAGATTAAGTTTCATTTTGTATTGTAATAGCACGATCACAGACACTACAATGGTGGCAGCAGACAAAGCCTACAGATACGTAATCCTTAAATCAAGCTTCCAGATATTTCTTGCTTATAAGTGCAGTAATTCATATCTAACTAGATGTTTTAAGACTGTGATTATGAATAAGATGGTGCCCACAGTTTATGACCTTTAGCCAAGCATAACACATACCGCCAAGGACTTGGTATGACTGAATATTTAACATGCTTTACTTATTACTAACATTACCTGTGTTAATGTTTTTAATGTTAATGTGTTCTAAAAAAGGCTTTTTATTGGCCAATGTGATACAGATTAACAATGAGCTGGAAGTTATTTATCTAGCAAATATACAGTATCTGTTTTTTCAATCTGTGAGTAACTATTATTGATACATGTATGTTGCAAAGTTATTGAATGGCAGCATGCGCTGGAATTGCATGTAGGTTTTGAATAGCACATGCCTTTAAACTGGCAGACAGACCCAAAGGACTCGGTGTCCATAAACAACCACGTGTCATGTTGTTCTTTATAGTTGCTTTTAGTTGTCTCTTTGTTGCATAATCGCTTTGTCATCTCTCAAATGTCCCCAGACTCACACCAAAAAACGTGCACCAGAGGCCCACCGTGGTTCTCCTGTGTGGGCCCCACCTCCAGGGAGCCCAGGGCATCAGCTGTGGTAGACACTTGGCCAACCACGAAGTGGAGGTCATCCTCTTCCTGCCCAATTTTGTCAAGATGCAGGAATCTGTCACCAGTGAGGTCAACCTCTACAGCAGGACCAGTGGCAAGCAAGTGTCCAGTGTCAAAGGTAAAAAAAAAACACCAACAGAGAGTTTTTAGATCCCTGTCTACCCAAGATTCAGGGACAATGATGGAGAAGAACCAAGTGTGAGTGACTGAGTACCTGTGCAAGCATTAGTTTTTGTCTTGTGGGAACAGACTAACACAGACAAACGTTGCCCTCTAGTGGAGTAATATAATTTAAAACACATTCCTGACACATTTTGTACTTAAAAGCTCAAACTGAGTGATACCTTGGACGTGTGTTTGTAACATCTTTGCTAAATGTGTAGTTGCATTAATTATATGTGAGAAAAGGTGGTGGTGATTTATGTTTCTGTTTTAACACTGTGGTAAATACACACTGGGCTTGTAGTCTGGCAATGCAGGGACAAGTTACATGGCCAAGTGGAGGTGCAGGTTTCAGCCTCTTATGATGTGAATTATTTTTGACACTTGTTTAGACATTTTAGTTTCCTGTAGATAGATAGTATTCAGATTCAATTCAGATTTTTTTCAGAATATCTCCCAGATACAGCAGCATGCTCACATACACAAAGATGTATTCTTTCATGGTTTTGTGAGGCAACTTTGAAACACTGTTTTTCTTCTCCTCATGCTGTGCCTCAGACCTTCCTGCGAGCCCAGTCGATCTGCTCATCAACTGCCTGGACTGCCACGAGAACCAACTGTTGAGAGAACAGTCCTGGTACCAATCAGCCGCTGACTGGGCCAACCAGAACCGGGCTCCAGTCCTCAGTATTGATCCTCCTGTCAGTGAGCAGCATCAGACTGTCGAGGCGAAGTGGACTCTCTCTTTAGGACTTCCTCTCCCTTTAGCTGAGACAGAGAGCAGGGTCTACCTCTGTGACATTGGCATCCCTAAGCTGGTGTTCCAGGAAGTTGGAATCAGATACCTCTCACCCTTTGGATGTAAATTTGTCATTCCTCTGCACCGAGCGTAACAGAAAACCACTCACACTTAGGTGCAAGTGCACAGTGGGAGCGAAAGGTCTGCTTTTCCACTGTGAGTTTAAGGCACCATTGCCAGCATGTGTGTGGCAACCGTGACCAAAACAATCTTCAGTTACAAAGTTTATAGACCTTAATGACACATTTGAGGGCGTCATCTGAAAGACTAACCTATGCATGTGTTGTAGGTTTGTCCGCTTATTCCCTGGACGCTCTGAGGTTGCTGCACATTGCGTGCGACAACTCTTGTTTTTGAGAGAGAAAGGTTTCCTGTTCTTTGGTGTGTTTTGATAAGGGCTCTGTGACTATGTGAATATGTTTACAAAATGCTGACCACTGTGAGTCTATGTGACCTCTGACCCTGTGACCAGTCAGAGCAGCAGCGACTCAGTTCCTGTTTCCTCCTTTAGATTACATGTGGAGTCTGATGCTGACCCCGTGAACTGGGGCTCAGCTCAGCCTAAATCTGCCATTTATCTCCTCCACAGTTGATGTCCACTGTGTTTCAGTTTAATGGATTTTTGTTTTTGGTTTTTTTTGGGTTTTTTTTTACAAACACAAATGGGTATATTTTGTCTGGTAATAGCTGTAGCATGTTACATTGAAAAGGTGGTATTATAAAGTTTATATTTGTATTTATTCTTAAGTACACCTCAGGAATTAGGTATGAAATTTGAAATACTTTATATTTACATTTCCATTACATTCGAGGGCACTCTTTCTGCACTGTTGGTTGTTCTGAATTCATAACCACTAACAGTGAAAATGAGAAGTGGTAGCAGACGCCCCAGAGGATTAATTTTCTGTATTTCTGAAGTCCAGCAGATTAGAGCGGAATTTGAAGCACACATTCCAAGGACCAAAAAAACATCTTCATCTCCAGGGATTATAGTCAGGCAGGTGCAGTGAAACATTTTGACACATCAGATTCAGCCACATCCAGTGAAATAACCACTCCAACCAACTTCCTCTGCTTCAGTCAGCATTGTGATCTTGTGTTAAAACTTTGGATCAGCAAAATGTCAAGTTTATAAGAAAAAGTAAAACAGCCTTATTTTTAGACTGGCAGCTATGCACTTTGGGAAAATATGCAGGTATGGCTTTTCAAAAGCCGTTAAGTCCTTGTGTCAGGAACTTCTTTTCCATCCACCACTTGCAGTAAAAACTTGTAAATAACAAAGCTGTGGTCACAAATGATAAATGACAGCTTTAATAGGCTTTGCAGGGTTCACACTTAACTAATGTCTACATTTAATGTGGACATTAGTTAAGTGTTACCAAGGACAGCTGTGAGAATTGTACTTCTTTATCTCGCCAGAGTTTGCTCAAAACCAGAAGCTGCCCAAAACCAGGTGTGAACACCTGGTGGAGGGAAGCAGAATAGATTCAATTTAATTTGTTGGTGCTTCTTTAAAGTTCTGAATAAGGCGTCTGACTACTCATGTAAATGACATTCAAAAGACTGCAGCCTTTTTTCCTGTACTTTCTCAGAACTGCTATTCTTTTTCCTCTGCACTGCAGCAAAAACCTTTATATTTGATTATGACTACCTATAACAAATGTTTTAGAAAATACCATGCAGGTTTGATTGTAGCCAAGGTTCTGGCTGCCTTGTTCCCAGCCTTCTTGGTTATTGCTGATAAGCCGCTAATTTAAGAGCAAAGTACCTTTTGTAAGCCTGTTAAAGATGTCCTATGGAAAACCTGATCTAGAAACATGTCATTTTTAAATGTATCTTTGAGTATACATGTGAAGCACCAGGCAAAGTATTTGAAGGTGCAAAAATATCTCATTGATAACCATATGGTAGGGTGACGGTGGGTGCTCCTTTTATAGCAAATAAAATAAAAACACTGTGTGCAAACTGCACCGGATCTGGGTCATGGCCACTGGCAAAAAACCACACTTCAATTTCTACACCTGAGTGCACTTTTGAAACACTATACTGAAGCTAATACATTCAAGAGGGAAATATTCAACTTTTTACTCACTGATTTTGACATTTATGGGTTCTACTTACTTCCTGGATAGTTAGATTTAAAATACATGATATATGGTCACTTTATAAAATATGATGTGTTGTTATAGGTCAACTACCCAGTAAGGGAGATAGAATTAGCTTCATAATGACCAGCTGCAGCATTCAAATGCCTCTTACACATTAATTAATCAGAAATACTTATACAGTAATAGAAACTCTCTGATTGGAGCCATTCTGCACGGTGAGTTACTTAACTTGTGATACTTATCTAAACATCTTCATATAGTGGATTCTGTTTCTAATAGTGACACTTTTTATTGACGTAAATATAAATACGTTGTCTATCATGGCACATATTTTAATAGGCCTTTTTCCACTGCAGATGTTTTGACTTGACTTACAGCATTCATTCTTATGAATGATCTGTGAAAAAAGGCATATCATGTTTAAAAAATAGTTTATCATTATAGAAATATTGCCATTATTTTGATAAAAATTGAAGGTAATAGACTGAGTGTCCATCTCTCATCACCAGCTGCCCACACATCACAGGGCTGTTTTGGTATTGGCCTTCTTACAGCAAACATTTTAAGATAGCGTGATAAGTACAGGTGTAATTAATGACATTAGTTATGCCACCATGCCATATACATGTTCCACTTACAGTGCCATGGTTAAATGGCATGGTTAAATACTGTAGGAGTTGATTATGGTAATAACACGTATAAAATGAAGACGACCATACAAAAAGCTCCAATTATGTTATGGGACCAACATTTCAAGCACCTGGTCTTTTTCACATTGCACAGCTGGTAGCAATCCATAATCAGTGAAATCAGTGATCCACAAGGGCACACCTGAGTTAATTACAACGAGTGAACACCGGAAATAGTTAAGAGAGCACAATATGAGACACCATAAATTCTTGTAGAGGGTGTCAATAAAAATTTTCAGATGTCTAGCTTAAAGAGGATAATCTAAAAGAGCTACATAGATATTGAAACAAGTTAGTTAGGGGTCCAAGCTATACAATTAAATAAGGGTATATAATATTTGATATTTATGTCAAGAAATAATAGCAAGGGGGAAAAAACTAATCTGAGATAATATTCATATCTTACAAAATATTTAAATGGGCCTTTTTAAGTACATATGAAATGTTAACTCATATAGTGGAAGTTCTGATTAACCACTGCTGTGGAGATCAGTCCCCAGATCGTCATAATACAGAAATGGACTCATCAGTAATGAGAAGCATTTGAGATCAAATCTGGTTTTGAGCCCATAAAGCAATAACGTTTTTAACTGAAAGATCCAGTATGATTCCCAGTATGCTTTGTGGGAAAAAAAATGGAATCAAATGTTGTGCTCTCTTAACTCTTTGTAGTGTTAACTTTTTCTAGTGTTCAGTGATTGTGATTAATTTAGGCATACCTTTGTAGATTGTTCATGATGTCACTGATCATGGTACCAGGAGTGAGATGTGTGTGTAAATAGGAGTGTCTGATACAAGTATTCAATATGCATTGAGAAAGATCAGGTGTGGACCAAATATTAGTCAATTAATAATATTTTTGGAGCTCAGTATGTGGTCATCTGTATTTATCATTGTGATAACTGATTACACATTTATTTACAAATGGCATTTGTGTAAATTTTGACGCAGGGCTCCTAAACAGGTAACAATGCAGTGTGTGTTCCCTAATTATTAATTATATTAACACAAACCAACTGACATACAATCAATATGAGGCACCCAGGAGCCTCTAGAGGAATTTGTATCAATTTTTGTGTAAAGAGTTACCCTTTGGCTTGGGTACAGTAGCCTAATACAAGATGCACTGGTATGTTACAACATACATCCATCCTGTGCTTAATACCCAGCTTGAAACGCACAGGCAGGCAGCTACAGCTGAGGGGAGACCTCTCGCTGTAACAAGTCCGCCATCAGTTGACAGTGTCACCTGTTGGCCACACGGTTGTGCTCACAGACCGCTCGCCCCGTGGCTGTGCTATTCCTCTGCGCATGCGTGTTCCGTTGACTGAGCGGAGACCATTTCCTCCAGCAGCAGGCCTCTCAGAGCTCCGCCACTCACACACATACACACACACACACACACACACACACACACACAAACGTACACACATATGCAGACAGAGTACGGACAACAGTCAAAGCAAAGCCACGTTTGGGATTGTCTAATCTTGCTGCAAAAACTGGATGCCCCCCAACCGCAGGAGTCATCCTAATGGGCCTTCGCCGTTAATTTACAGCAACATCTGGTCGACACCACAGTGGTATCTTTTGGGTGAGTTGCTCACAGCGCAGTCACTGTTTTGTCTTCGTTGTGTTGCTGCTGCTGCTGCTGCTGCTGCCGCTGCCGCTGCAACGTTTTTAGCATTGGGAGCTCCAGGATAGTGAACAGGGAAGGGAATGTCACTGTTGGGCTGGATATGCTGCCTGTGTCTTCTGTGTACTTTACACTCACCAACGGCTTTTGAGTGATATGCTAATGTGAACAGATTTCAGTGTACAGAGCTAACGTAAAACCTGTTTGAGAGCGTTAGCGTTAGCTGCTAGTTAACATACAATGTAACGTCACGAGATCCATTATCGGACACTATTTATGCTAAGTCTGAACAGATTTATTTCCCCGGTTCACTCCTTAACACATTCCCTGGGCTTGACAGCAGAACAGCACACACAGACGGAACAAGACAACTGTTAAACAACTACTGTGTTGTTGGTTTGTGTTAGCTATTATGTTCTTGTTATGGGCGATTTTGCGGCTGTGCCCAAAACCTCCGAGTCACCCCCCTTTCTCTCTTCTGTTTCCATAGTCGGACACCTTGGTCGTGGCTAACGCCTTGTAATCTTGACCTTTTCTTGACTCTCTTCTTTGTCTTTCGTATATATTTGTTTGCACAGTGTTGTCCGGTACTGTAGGGAGACCCAGAGATAAAGCTGGAAGTCAATAAAACAGGGAACCATACTGCATTGTGTTACAGGCGGATTGCGCCGTTTGGGATTTTTGTAAAATGTCGTGTAGAGGCACGGTTAGTGTGTCGTTTAATTAGTTACCACTTTCATATAAAACTTGTGCCAATACTGTGGCGTGACCTTCTGTATTGGTTTGTATTTTGCTGGGAATTGGGGACAGAAAGCACGAAAGAATTATACTGTCCGACAATGGACCCAGTAATTTTAGCCACCTCCGCGCTGCACTAGAACACAGGGCTGGAGCTGAGGTTCAGCCCCTTGGCTTGAGGAAACACTGATCAGTATCTTTCCACTGATATTGTTTTAATGTGTGTCCATTATTACATTCTTTAGCATTGCTTTTGTTTTTAGGTGAATATGTGCCTCCCTGTAACAGAAGAAACTGCTACACAAGAGTTGTCCTGCTAATGACAATAAGAGGAGATATTTGTATCACACGGTTGTGATGTTGTGATTTTGATAGTGTAGTTATCCCACAGGGGAATTGTTTTTCTCTTACATTGCTCCATGAGAAGGTCAGAGGTCATGTTAAGCTACAGAACACCATCCTGGAGCTGGTAGAGCTTCAGTGACTTGCTCAAGGACACCTAAGCAGGGTGGATGCTTGTAAACACAGAGGTTTTCAGGTGAAGGGAAATGAAATATATCGACAATAACTGTGGTATTGCTAAATGTTGTTGGTATCCCATGAATCAGACCTGCGTGAAGCCTGTGCCCCAGTCAAAGCTTGAAGGTAAAAGTCTGAGTGAAATGTTGAAATGTACATACCTTTGCAAGCCTTGGCATGACTGACAAGAGCAATGTAGTGTCTGTAGTGTATTGTTACTTTACACAGCACCTAATTACTTTCAGTGACAAATCTTACGATTAGTGTATTATCTCTGTGGCTGTGCTCATTATCAGACTTTACTGCTCAGAATCTAAAATATCAGCCCTTCAGATCTTGTCAGTTATTTGGATAACTGATTGCTACAGTGGGCTTGAGGCTGATCAACAATTGGATTTTTGCATTATTATCTGGATGGAGACGTTGGCAATTGTACAGTCTGATATGAGAATTATTTTACACAATTTGCTGGTTTGCCGATAAGTTTAATTTACACAAATTAGTCTTCAAAATTGCAACTAGTTTGCACGCAAGTTCTAAAAATGTCTCCTAATTTGTGATTTTAAAAACGCTGTAACAGTTGGTGTTTGTTGTTTATTTCTTTGCTACCAGATAGTTGTTATCTTTTTTTGCAGCCCACCTGTCTTAACTGCAGTGCTGAGTGCTGATGAAGCGCTGTGGTAGCTTTGGGTTTTCTATTAGAGAAATCTGTTACCAAGGCTGGTTGGAGCGAGGTGGGGGTGTGAGGGCTTGGCATCCATTATCCCCAGAGGAATCTGGTGAACCAGACTGCAACATGTTAAGAATCCATATGCTGTGTCTGTCAGGGCTAACCTGCTGCCGGTGTCTAAGGATGTCCAGCATAGTGGCTGGAGGGTCTGTGCTGAGAGTGGTTGCAATTAATGCCTTTTTCTCTCAGTGTAAGGATTCATGTCATTTCTGTGTGAAAAAAAATTGCACACAATGTTTTATTTTAGCACACTGTACTAGTGCTCTAAACACAGCGTGACTCATCCCTGGTCTGAGTAGTGAGACTGTACAGCTCCAGCTCCATCTGTGAAGTCAGACCCATCCAGTAAGGTGGCAGAAGACTTGCAGATTAAATCCTGAACCACGCTAAGTTCTTTCCCTTGCCTGTCTACTGTTTGTCAATAGCTCTCCCCATCTCACTGACTGACTGATGGCTAGATAGGAGTAGTCCAATGGAGGTGCAGCTTGACGAGGACTAGAGGTGACATGACAAGTCTGGAGGCTTAGTTACATGTCGACTCTCTTCTTTTTGGTGATGAGTTATGAGGAGGGAAGAAAAAAATCGCTCTGGTCGACCCTTGAAGCTGCTAGGAGCTGAGCTCCATTACTGTCTTGTGTTAAGCTCTGAGCTTGGCTTATGTGCTCAGCTGGGAAGTAATGGCTCCTCTGTCTGTACACTGACCATCTCATTGCACATTTGAAGCCTGTCCAAGGCCCTGCTGACCTCAACACAATGACCGCGTTTAGTTCGTTTTTCTCCTCCAGCCTCTTCTCTCCAACATCCACTGTCTCTTTAATCAGCAAGTGCAATACCAAAGGAAGGATTTATCGTGGTGACTTTGGTGCAGAGCTTAACAGTATACTGACACTCATGAGCAACAGGACATCACAGATGGTGCGAGACTTACTGTACACAGTAGGCTGTATCACTCTGCATAGATGCATTCAACACCATTTACTCATGGTTGTCTGCATTTCAGCAGCATGGGATAGTATGTTTAGTACCTGTAAAGGGAAGTACACTGAGTTATTAGCAGTGCATGACTATTTATACCTGAACACACAAAGTGCACAGTGTAATGTATTTTACTGAGTCTGATAAGGTATGTGCACATCCTGAGTTGTGCAGGTTTATTCTAGACATTTCAAGATGCAAAGTGGCGAGCGGTGCTATGGTCCACTTATTTAGGAATGATGATGGAAAGTGAAACTGGCAGCAGATCTGCACTGCACCTGCACTGCTTCCTCTTTTTAAATATGTGCAGAGACAGACAGGTGCATCATTCAATAGTACTGTACACACTTGTTTGTGAGGTCTACAACAGTCTCATTGTCTCTTAGCTGATAAGTGATCAAAGGTTTTTTTGTGTTTTGTGTACACCAGACACGACTGTGGCTGATTCCTGTTAAAGAAACTGCTGTGTTGCCTGCTTGTGGTACTCCTAATCAGATTACTGCTAGTATTGTGAAGGAAGTATACCTATGCTGTTTCTTAATTTGTGTAATTCCCATACTCACACTTGCTATTTTGAGCACATAAGTGCTTATTGATAAGTATGACAACATGCAGTACACTCAAAATGGTCAAAAAGTTCGGTGTGAAACGCTGTACACTTCTTACTCTCAATGGTCGCCAGCAGATAATTTGGTGACCGCGGTCACATGTTGCAATTGTCATTTCCAGTGAGTGTACAACAGCACTGTTTGATTTGAGACAACACTGTCTCGTCGGATGTCACGCACTGCGCCAATGAGTATACTGTGCACAGTGTACTACATGTGATGTACCCAATTTGAGACACAGCGATACTGTTTATTTCATATGCAACTGCAACTAATGATTATTTTAATTATCAATTAATCTGCCAACTACCGTCTTGATTAATCCATTAGTTCACACCTCAGTGTGCAAATGTTTTCACAAATGCTTAGTCCTCTTTTGAACTTTAACTCTGTATATTTCTGTGTATTTCGACATCATTGCAAACGAGGGAAACCTCAATGTTCTTCAAAGCTTAACACATAAAATGAACAGAAACTGATGAAAATTGTCGTCTTCAAATTGTCCCTTCTGTTCATTATATTATATTATATTATTACTAAATTTCACAAACACATTGGTGCTTGCCTGTTTTAAATCCTGTTTTTTCCTGCTTTAACTACATCGACCAGAAACATCACTTATTTGGTCCTAATTTATTCTTCTTACAGTGTCGCTTGTATATCTTCTTATTTGATCAGCACCTGCTGAGCTGTGATCATGGCAACTCCCCTCATACCCTCCCTCTTGGTGATCATGCTTCCCAGTAGAATAGTGGCATTGTGGCTGCCATCTTGCGTGCAAACTCAGCGAGGCCCCTCCATCTGGGCAGCGGCTGGTCAGTCAGGCAGCTCCTTGAAGGCTGGGAGGCTTCTACTGCCACGCCTGCTGGCTAGCTGCACAATGTAGGCAATGAGCAGAGCCAGAGGCCTGACACATGCCTGGACTTTCACTACACCCACGGCCTCCAGAGGTTCCCCACTGAGAAGCACTTCACACAAGAATATTGATAATCCAAAATTTCTAGAAGAAGCCATTTCAGACAAATTCATTTCTCATTGTTTATTTTTCCCTTTTGCACTGTTTGTGTTGCTACTGTGATGGCATTGAATCATTAGGTTCTCCAGTCATGCATCAAAGTAAAATATTTTGACTTTGAACACATTGCAAATACATTATATAGATTATGAAACAGTCTACAAACAACAGATTTTCCCTTAAAATCTTTAAAATCCTTTAAAAATAGTGTGGCAGTATGCTTGCTACATTTAAGAGGCAACGATATAAAAGGAGCCTGACCTGTCAGATGACAGTTGGAGGACCCCCACCAGTTCCTGTAACCTGCAGCTTAAATGTTTTATTACCCACATAACGATTTTCTACCTGAGGTGATCATTTAGAAATGGGGTAGTGAAGAATTCCTCAGGCCCAAGACATAAATCAACCAAAACTGCCAAGTCACCAGCTTTGATGTGGCTTATAGGTCCCTGCTCGTCCTTCACTAACCACCCTGCTTCTATACAAAGCAGAGCTACCCCACTGTGCAAACCAGAACGACACAATGGTTTCTTGTTTAACTGACAGATGAGCTGGATGACATCAGCCTGTGTTTTTTAGGGTTGTGCGAGATCTGACATGAAATAATGAGCAGAAGGAAAAATTTCGGTTGAGGGAAACAGCCGGACACTTATTCTTTGAGTGGATCCATGTAGAAGAGCTGACGTCAGGAGCATCTGTCTCTCTGCTTGTCTAATTCTGGCTTTGAAAACAGCAGCCAACTCCTGCATAAATGCACAAATTATAGACAGAAATGTAAATATATGCATTACAAGACACTGTTCTGTCAGATTCTCACCACCTCACAAAATAAGATGATTTATTGGGCTTAGTGAGGAAAAATAAACAATTAGTCTGTGTACAGAACTGCAGTATGGTAGAATCTAATAAGAACAATGTAGGCTAGCAAAAAATAAGGAAGTGACTTCATTGGTGGGGAGTGTTTCGTATATAGCTAGCTGCCGTATTGTATGTGCTCCTGCTCCCATAAAATAAACTCAGTTAGATAAAGTAACTAATGCTATCAGCACAGAGGTGTTCAGCTGATGAATAACTTCAGTTTTTTTTTTTTGTGTGTGTGTAAATGCCAGTCTAACTGAAACATACGTAGGCTTTGATCAGCAGTGCTGCTTGCTTTCATATATCCAGCTGATTTTGACTGAATGAGCTGAACGATTTGACTCCAATGTTTCTTACTTTCTTACTGGAAAAAAGCTCAGATGTTTTTTCACCCTTTGCACCAACATGGTGACTTGCTGTTCTGATTATTTACAGTGGAAGAAATCTATAATGATGACCAGTGAGTCACAGGTTGAGGCTGAGGTGCAATACCATCGGCATCTCATTTTGACTGTCTAAACAGTTGCCTTAGTCATTTTTATATGTGAAATAATGCTGATGACCAAGACTGTACTCATGTCATGTCATGTTGGGCTAATTTCCTTATTGCTTCATGTCATCTGGCTTGGAAAGCTACTTCTGATATTTCTGGAATAAAGTGCTTTTATTTTGGCAGAATGCACACTAGACAGGAAGAAAAGCCATAGCAGAAGGCTTAAATTGAAACAACTTATATCCTGGGACTTCATGCACAGCAGTCTGCTGTCAAAAAACATCCAGTGAGCAGTAGTTCTGCAGATGGAAACGTCTTGTTGATGAGGGAGGTAGAGGAAAATGGCCAGACTGGTGGTTGAGCTGACAGAAAGGCTACAGTAACTCAGATACCCACTCTCTACAACTGTGTTGAGCCAAGTGCACTACACGAAGAGAAGACGGTCAGAATTTAGCATCAATCCAATTTATTCAATTTAGCATGAATCCATGGAGCCAACATGCATTGTGACAACAGTCTAGGCTGATTGTGGTGTAATGGTGTGGGGAATATTTTCTTGGCACACTTTAGCCCCCTAATACCAATCAAACATGGTTTGAATGCCACAGCCTATCTGAGTATTGTTGCTTACCATGTGCATTAATGTATGGCCACAATCTTCTAATGGCTATATCCAACATGATAATGCACCATGTCACAAAGCAAAAGTCTCAAATGAATGTTACAATCAGTTCATTGTACTTCAGCTACCTCCCCAGTCACCAAATCTGAATTCAAAACACCGTGCTAACATGTCATTCAAAGTTGTGCTCTTCCCTGGTTACCCCCACTGTCTGATCAGCCTGTGTCCTGGTTCACTGGAGTGCTTCATATGATGAGATCATACAGAGAAATAAAGGGTAAGTAGTGCAGTCAGTATGAATTTGATGGCATGTTTCTCCATTTATAAAGATATGAAACTTTCCCAGCCATTATTATAGCTGTCCTAAGAAGAATGCAGAATGAATCACTGATGATGATGATGATGATGGTGATGATGGTGACAATGAATTGTGTCTCGGTGGGGAGGCTCCAGTGCTTCCTCTTTTATCTGCTGTTCTATGCATTCCAGAGTAATTTTTGTGCAATTGAGTCATCGGATTGACTTCAAAGATTCAGTACAGCAAATGTGTCTGCTTTAATGATGTCACAGAGAGTGTTGAACAGTAAAGTGACCTGAATTAGGTCTACTTTAATACAGGGTTTCCTTTTTGAGGAAGATTTTATTTGATCATTTATGTGTGTAGAACTCCCCCTAGGCTATCCTTTTAATAAAAGCAACATTTTTCCAGATTTTTTTCAGATGAGAGATTAGGAAAATCTCTGCAGTACAGTCTGCATAGAGATGTTGATTGTAGATTGTGGCCTACATCTGGACATATTTCTGATTCACCAGCTGATGAACCCCATTATCGCACACAGAAATCCTATCAGCACATTATTGTGGCCCAAACCCTTTCAATCGCCAACTTAAATGTTGAAAAAGCTGGCATCATATTCTGTGCTAGTCACATGAGAATAAGCACTTTGATTTACTTATTTGGATCCACATTAGCTGACACGCAACAGCTCCTCTTCCTCGGGTCCATTTTAGCCGTCAACAGTGTCTACCTGGTAGCCCTACAGTGTATCCACATGCGCATGCTCTCTTCTAGCCAGTTGTCACGCAGCCGGTAGCAGCCAGGTAATATGAAACTTCACATAAATAACATGATACAGAAATAAAATGGTGTGGTGAGTATCTAATGCTAGTATTATTTGTTACCTGGTGGGTGGCTTTCATTGGAACGTTTTAAAAATTTCTACACAAAAGACATCAGTCCTCATACGGTTTGACATCATTGATCAAATTGAAAATCTGTAGTAAAACACACCAGCAGTCTTGCAGCATTTTCACTGATTGTCAGTCAATCTCCTGTTCCTTCCCTTTTTAACTTCACATCCTAATATCAACGCCATGTTCAGGATACTCTGCTCAAGTGTTGCCTCACTCTGTTGAATTAAGTGGGATAAGCCAGTAATATGGTATGGTAATATAGTAGCAAAGACATATGGAAACTAACCAGTATGTTACGGGCTATAATTAAAATCTCCTGTTTACTGCTTGGATTGTTGATTGATTAAGTGTAAGTGCTGTTTCCTTGGAGTAGCAAGATTCAAAGTAACACACCACTAATGAACTCAGCAGGTGTTAAAAAAACAATTTCCATCCAAACAGGTCAGTGGAATAAACTATTTACAGATCGTTTCATGCAAATGCATTATCTAAGTAAAAATCCTCATGCAGGATAATTATTAATGTGCATGTAAAGACACTGCTTCTTTCTGTCTTCTTCTTAGTGCAGGTTTTCGAAAAAAATCAATATTGTTTCGCCACCTGATACAGGGTTTCTCCACTGGAAAATGTTCAGGTCGAGTTGGATCTCAATACATATCGTTTCATGATTAATTTAGTTAGCAGGTCACAGCCTAAATATGTGGCATTTGAGGCTCTGGCTTTTTCCTTGAAGGTTAATGTTTTACTTGTTAAAAGTTTATAAGTCTAGATTTGGTGTCAGTCAGTTGAGAAAAGGGGATTATTGAGTATTTGTAGTGATTAAAGTTGATAGCACAGTGCTAACCTTTTGACTTTAGCTTATTTTCTCTCACACACTCTTTCATTATTATATTCACTCTATACTTTCACACAAGGTCTTTCGTTCTGTTCTCTTACTGGGCTCTGACTTATGTGCACACATGTAAAGTCACTCACCCATTCAGACCCACATATTATCACTTGGTCACTTTCTCTGACCCTCTTTCTCTCTGTCTGTCTCTTTCCCTCTCACTCACACACACACACACACACACACACACAGATTATCTGCTATTCATGGCAAGGTCCAGGCCTTTGAGTAGACCATGGTGGGGTCAGCGTCGGAGGAACATACAGCCACCCGTCTCAAGTTTCTGCAAAGCTCCATCTTGAGTCTCTGGGGAACGTAAGAATGTACCAACCATTTAGGATACGAGGACCCCTCCCTGCATATTCGTTGACTTGTTTGAAGTGTTAACCCCATTGTGTCAAGTAAGGGCCAGAGTTTGGATAAATGTTAGGTTGTAGATTATTTTCATTGTTGGTGCCAATTATGCTTCCTCCATTTAGCTCAGTCAGGTAACCAGAGGACTGTGTATTGTTATTGGCATAGGATGCTTTTCATGTTGTTACTACGATGTTATTGCAGTAATAAAGCACCACTGTGTTTATGTCCTCATGTAAAGCCTATGTCGTGCTGTGTTTTAACCGTAAAGTGCCTCGTATGGTCAGGATGTTTGCTCCGGTGTTCACAGTTTTTTGTTCCCTCCTGTTGTCTCACCTCATATTTTGAAAATGAAAATTAAGGGCTAAAATAACAGTAACGTGATTACAGAAAATGAATCAACAATCCATTGATTAAGCCATTTATCAAGCCAAAATACCAAACAGTGTAGTTGCTTGTCTTGTTCTAGCTTCTCAAATGTAACATTTCACTGTTTTATCTTTATAACTTAAATATCCTTTTTTGGAATGTTGATCTGAACTAGTTTTTGTATTGTAGGACATTTTATAGACTAATCAAAACTGAAAAATTGGCATTTGAAAGACCCTGCCAGAGTCCCAGAGTAACACTAAGGCTGTGTTAATTCAGTTGGTCCAACATTTCATTTTCTTTGGACTGAAGCAAAGGAACTGAACTACAGGTGTGAGAACAGCACCAGTGCTGCTCTGGGACCCTGTAATAGCCCTTAATATTGCGAACCTTCCAGGTGAACATGCAAATTTAGGCAAAGTGAATAAGGAGAAGGAACATGTAGATGTGTGTTTGTTTTTGTATTAAGTCACATTGTAAGTTGCACAGTTATAAATCATGGTATATACCATATGGTTACAAACAAATTTAAGATCATACTGCTTAACTCTATCTGCACAGGCTTCTCTTTAAGGCTGTATCCTGTCCCTAGGCTGTGAGAGTGAACAGGGTTATCACTGCACGCACTGTGTGTGAGGCTTTTGTGAATTTACCGAAGAAGTCCCTGAGCCCTACTCTCCGCAGGCAAGATTTGCAGTTGCTGCCTTGGCAAACATTGGCTCTGCATTAGCAGAAATTCTCCTCCTTGATGCTTCCTGTGTGCCTCAGTGTCTACCTGGGTTTTCTCACCCACACCATCACCTTATCACCCAATGTCCTCATCTACAGGTGAAAACAGGCTCTGGATGTGCTGCCCAAATGCAGTTTTTCAACCTACACAGTACTCTCTGTGGAATACACACACGCACGCACACACACACACACACACACATTCAGATACTTCAATGTAGCAGTATGTTCTTTTAGTCTGCATACATTTGTTCATTGTAGCCTCTGTTTAGTGTTTCAGCTGATGTGTTTTGCTTTCCTGCCTGTCACTACAGACTGGTTGGCAGGCTATGTTGACTGGCTTTGTGTGTGGGGAAGCAAGAGTTGTTTTCTGTTGTTTCTTTGATCAAGAGAGGTGTGGAGTGCAGGAGAATGTCCTCTATGTGAGGTGCTCATTGCAGCAGATGCGAGGTCAGTGGTCGGAGTCACAGATGTCTGTTTAATTGCATTTGCATGTGAATCTTGGTTGTATATGTGGTGTGATATAATAAGGGTTTAAGATTCCAGCATACTGTATATTGGGAGAGGTGACATGCCTCAGTATTTTGTCTCTGATTCACACACATCCAGACAGACACACACCAAATCTTCAGACCTCCAGTTATATGCAATGTGTAACATACTATCAAAGCAGTGTCAAGCAGATCTCCTTTTAGCTAATTAGGCTACATTTCTTAACCTAGCCTATGAAAAGAAACTAATGACCTAGTTAACATTGTCTCTAGGGTTGTACAATTGTGGCTGAAATGATAATGATTAATAACTAGTTATTTTGCTAGATATTGAGAGAACAGCTGTCTCACTTTCATCACTTAAATTTAAATCTTCTTGTGTTCTATATCAGCGTATTGACGTTTTCTGCATCAGGCATTCTAGATATAAAGACCTTTGTTAGTGCTGCAACAGTGATGTGACATGATAGTGACATGAATGTGGTATAGTGGTGTGTGTATGTATATATATATATATATGTGTGTGTGTGTATAAACCACATTTGTTGTTGACCAAAATGTAAAATGCGTCACTAGTTCTGCACCAGACGGGTTTTCTAAGGAAAAACCTGCCAGACATTTCAGACTGCACAATAATTTCACTTCCTGTCAGTGAGCGAATATGCATGGAAGCATCTGCATGTGTTAAATGCCTGTTCACATATTCTGTATGTGTGCACAGACATTTTTACTTCCTGCATGTGAGCGCACACATGTGCCTGCACCCCACAGTGGAGAGTGCCCCACACTGTGCGCTAATGCAAGTCTGTGGTTGGGTATTAATAATTCAGGGAGCTGGCATAGCAGGGTGGAGCTTCTATTATTCATGGTTGGCATTGGAACCGACAGATAACTGCTGTTAATATTAAGGACCAGCAGATATAGAAACGGGCAGTCTTCAACACTTTCATGTCTGTCTCTATCCTCCACCCACTGCACCCACTCCTCTACACTCCCATAACTCCTCCTCTTTTGCTTATGTCCTTGCTCTTGTCAGCTCTGTCCTCTCCATTTGTAGTCTCTCTCTCTCTCTCTCTCTCTCTCTCACTTTGTATCATCATCTATATCTCTCTTTCTAATTTCCCCCACATGTCTCTGTCTCGTTGTGTTGAGCTGTATCTCTCTCTGTCTCCTTTTTGCTCCATCTCTCTGTGAAGTCTTAATTCACATTCAAATTTGCTTTGTTGGAACAAGATGTTTCTTACATGAGCCCAACACCAAAATGGTAATATTAATTTGCAGTTAGAAAATGTTATGTAACAGAGAATAGAAAAGATATGCAGCTGGGTCTGAAATGTAGCTCAAATATATAATTGCTTCAAGAGATTAATGAACATTAGGGCAGCTACTTTCAATTTACTTTGTTTTACAGCTATCAATCGTGTTCTGGTTGACAAGACCAAACACTGGTTGACAGCCTGATGAGTGCACTGGATCTCATTTTTCATGAGAAAGTACAGCTCTGTTTCTGTCCTTGTGTCTACCTTCTTTTTTGAGGATGCACCAACCGAATCTGCACATAGTCAATTTCTTTCTCAATTTGGGATTACTCACTGCTCAGGTAATCTCCATAATCTCTATTTTGAGCAAAACTACTATTCCAGTGTCCTTAGAAAGTTGGATTTTGCCTTCAGCCTCTTCCACTCTGCCTATCTGGATCTCTTCTCCCTCTCTCCCCTCTTTAGTCCACAGTTTTTTCATGGAGAATTTTCTCCATGGTGTCAGTGCTTCTGCCACTGAATGCTTCTTTTATTGAAGAGATTTGGAGCTCCAGTCACCACTAATGCCGCTGCCATATTGTACCAGCACCCTCCCGTGGCTGCTGCTAATGACATTCTTTGTGTCTCCATCCCCATGCTTCGCCTCCTCCTCTGGTCTGAATGGAGGAGTTGTCATGTGTTGCCATCAAAGGAGGAGGAGAGGCCATGAAAGAGGCCAGGCACCCCCCCTCCCCCCTTTTTCCTCCTCACTCTCTCTCTCTCACCCCCTGGGATGTTTGAAGCCACTTAAGTAGGTGTGGGACAGCATACATAAGGCTATGGTTGGAGAATGTGTATGCATATGTATACAAGTGACAGCATATATTAGGGGGATGAGGGCATTTTGTGTGTACTTCTGTGGTTGTGTGTATGTTGTCAGTGAGAGTTCAGTAACATTGACAGGAAGAGCAAAGGCTGAAGTGTGTGTGTGTGTGTATGTGTGTGTGTATGTGTGTGTGTGTGTGTGCATGTGCAACAGCCAGACAGATGTCCTGTCAGTGGAGCACTGAGCCTCCCAGAATCCCCAACTCTCTGGCTGTAGGCCTGCGTCCCCTCCACTTCCCAACCCTCCTGTCACCACTTTGGGAGCTTCCACCTCTTGTCTGCCTCCACATATCATTTTGCACTAAGGCCGCAGTAGTCCTTAGTCATTCTGTCCTTCTATTCTACTCTGCATTTTCACACAGACTCATGCATGCCTACATCAGCAGCAAGATTTTGTCTTCATCTAATAGCTAAAAGATAAATGGAGCCAAGTCTGTACAGCTGCCCACACACACACACACACACACACACACGCATAACACTGCTGTTAATGTACTTTTGAGCATGAATCACTTTCTCAGTTAATTTGTTAACCCTCACCAGTGCGTACTTAGCATAGACCTACATGATGAGCCTCATATCCTATCATTTTTAAAGGCACTCGGGTATTTTTCATTGTTAACTATTAAAGGAAAAGGCCAATTCTGCTCTTATCAGCATTTCCCCTAAAGAGACTTCAGCCAACAGTATATTTGTCCTACTCTCAAATTTTGTCTGTATCCACGGTCTGATGAAAGAGCCATATTGTTGCACTGGGACACATATTCTTTTATTATTTTCTACATTGCAAGTGTGGTTTATTCTGAAACAACTCTACTGCATCCTCAATCTTTCAGAGTAGCCCCGTGTTGGCCATGTTACACTGTAGTGCTAGTTTCACGCACTGGGAGGAATTAACTTAAATTAACTTGAATGAATTCAATTTTTAAAGGAGCAATCCTCAGATTTTCCACACTAAGTTCAGTTTACTATATTATTATAGTACTACTATTACTTACTATTATATTATAGTATTCTGTGGGTCTGGAGGTAGCCTTCTTAACTCACAAGAGATGCTGCTGAGTTGGATCATGGGAAATGTAGGATTCAGCATTTCTGGAGTTGTACCGCTACTAGAGACTAAAAGACAGGATATCTCAGTCTGTGGTGCTTTAATTTTGACGATACATTATTTAATCTGTCTCTAAGAAGGCCTCGGACTTAATGAAAGTGCAGTGATAAATTGCTGAACTCCACCTTTGATATATTTAGTAGCATTAAGATTTCAGAAAAATATGTGATTTCACTGAATCTTCTTTTTCTTCTCAAGTCTTCTTGCATTTGGCATGCATTCTTACTTTAAATACAAAAACCACAGTGTAGAGTCCTGGAAACGGCACCCATCATGGTCCAAATATAAATGGGGAAATCCTGTAAGAAAAGTAGTACAAGCAGGCACACCCCCAGCAGGCAGACTCTTTTATGCAGCGTCTCCATAATGTATGCAATGATGAAAACGACTGCAGCCTGCCTCCGCCTGCATGGATATTGAGAGGATATAAATAGCCGGGGCTGGATGAGTGTGCGCTGAGACTGGAACCGCAGCACACAGAGCTTAAACAATAAGCCGTCACCACTACCCTTCCTCCCCTCTGCTTTCTCCAGTCCAGCAGCCTCCCACAGCTCGAGAGGGTGGGTGGGAGGGGGGATTCTCTCTCCCTCTTCCTTTCTTTCTTCCACTTCCTGCCTCTCTGCTTTTGTAATCTGTCATCAGTGGCGAGCCCGAGCCTGTCACTTGTTACGTCAGAGAGACAGGAGGGCTGGCTGTTTACCCACCTGTCTGTCTGTATGTCTGACTGTAGTGGGAGAGGTATATCTGTCACGCTGCTCTATTTTTCATTCACTTAGATAAAAATAGGGGGTGACGGCTGTAGATTAGACACGCACATGACTCCTCTGCTCTACTGCAAAGAAATGGTGTTTTTTTTTTCCTCTTTTGCTCAGTTTAGAATTTCACCGCTTTCTCATTGGTAAATTGTGTTTTCTAGCATCACTTTAAACCATTTCTCTTTGAGTATAAAGCAGACTTTTGACTGGCATAAAGTTATTGTTTATAGCAGAGCCTTGCTGTTTTTGTTTGCTTAAATTTGACGTCATAAAAAGTCTTATTTATCTACTATTTTTGTATTATGGGGCTTTAAACTTTGTCGGTATTCCTGATCACATTCGGGAATTGGTGGTGAATGATTTGCTCAAACGGATTCAGGCTATTTCAAGCCATCATGTCTTATTATCATTTGTTAGAAGGAGCAGGACAAATGAACGTGTTTAGATTGTAGAAGTGTACTCTGAAGGTTGTTAGTTCAAATCCCTGAGCCATCTGGTGAATCTGTGCAGGGGAAACGTCATTAATCTTACATTTCTCTCCCCCAGCAACGATTAACAGTGAGATACCCTTGAGCAAGGCACTTAAATCTAATCCCTCTAGTGCAGCTGCTGGTTGATGCTAGAAGTCTGTGGTTGTGCTGGGCAGCATTTTAGAGTAATAAATGTTTAAATAAATGTTTAAAAGACCACTAAAGAACCTCAACCCAGAAGACTGCATCCATCTGTCTTTCTCTGAAAGAGTTTCAGTGGGACAGGGAAAAGAGCACTACAGCTAAAAAAAAAAAAAAGGTGAAGATCGCTAGAAATGTTTAATGTGGCAGATGGCAGAGGCAGACTCACAGTTGTAATGATTGGGTAAGCCACAGTCTCTCTTAACTTCCTTCGTTGCATGATCATCTCCTTCATTATTTACCATCCCTTGCAGTTCTCTCCTGTCTCTCTGCTCTACTGGAGATTTCAGTGTCCCCCTCTGTGCTCCTGTTCGTACCAGAATACTTACACAACTTTAGTTTCCTCCTCTGACTTATCCCTGGTATAATTCCAGGAATCTCTTTCGGGATCAAGTATCTGAGCTTTTGTATATTTGATAATGCACTTCTAATCTTTCTTAGTATGGAAGGTTAAGGGTGATTTATGTGAAATTTGAACTCCTGGTTAAATTATTGGTACAGCATGTGCCTTTAAATTGCATAATTGCTGTTACCCGCTTAGCAGCAAAACTGCACAAAACTACAAACATCAAATGTGGAAACATTCATCTGGACCGCGACTTTGATTTAAACATCGGTTAAATTTCATCAGTCTCTAGTTAAGAGCAGCCGATAAAGATGAACTCATCTGTGAACTGTATGTAATTTACCATAACCATATCACTCTTGGTATCAAAACTGTTGCTTGAAAACACTGTTCGGTTGTGTTTCTGTGTGGTGAATGAACAGGGTTGTACGTTTGTTTTGTTGCCTTATCCCTACACTGAACACTGTCTGTCAGAGTCATGTGATCACTGAAGCACAGGAGGCCCAGTAGCGGCTGCCTGCTGTGGTGGGAGACAGCTCATCCAGATGAAAAGGACATGAGGACACTGAGGCATACTAAATGTCTGGGGATACTGCTTCCATCGCTGGGCACATTATCTCTGCATTTGCACTAATTGAAGCCCACTTCCTGGTTCCTTGTAGGGGGTCGCTTGGCACATAAATGTACACACATATCCACATTAAACGAGGTGTACACACCACATCTTCTCCCTGGAGCTCTACCAAGAACAGGGCATTTTGTGTCTCATTAATATAAAGACTGTTTTATGAGTGACGTAACGGCAGGCCAACTATAGGTATCGGATTGTAGCCTACTACTGTAGCTTGGCAAAACTAACTGGCGGCTCGTTTTAAGGCACAGGTTCTGAATACAGACTGTGTGTTTTTCTCTGTGGAGTGAGCGTTTTGATACTTTCTCAGTAGTTAAGACATGGATATCTCCCTTTCAGCAATATGTGGGAACTTTAATTTCGGCTTCAACGCTGTTGCATTGAGTAGCCTATTTATTCTTTTTGTGTTGAGTGCAGTCCTTAGGGAGAACAAGTCTGTCTTAGTGTGTTACTGGGTTTTAAAATCGAGAGGGTGTTGATAAAAAATATTCCTCAGTGTTTTTCTGTAATTAAAAAGTAACCGTCTTGTTGTCAGTTTAGATTACTTTTGCTGTATGTGTGTTAAGACAAAGGCAGAAATCAATGAGACGCATAATTAAAAATTCATTTAAAGTGAATTGTTAATAAATCCAGGTATTTGCATACATTCACATTCATATGGAAGCTGGTCCAGCAAAAATAGACCTGCCGTGTAAAGATATCAGAGTGGTTAAAAGAGCTGGGGTCATGCGTGGCTGACAGACCCAGTGAACACAAACTCTCTCACATTCACACTCACACAGACACACACACTAGCTAAAATAGCAGAGGATTGTCTCCGACAGCCGCAACTGAGCCAGAACACGACGCAGCCATGCGCTCGGTGATCGCTGAGCAGGCATATAGAGAACGGAGAAGCAGGCTTTTTGTCAGATTGCATAGCACACTTGTCAGAATTGGAAGTTGGAAGAGGGATCACAAATGGGTTGATTTAAATGAAGTAGCTGTGTCACTTGTGCTGATTAACAGTGACCGTCATCACTGGTCCTTAATAAGAGCAGGAAAAAAAACAGTCAGCGATCATCTGTTCAATCATTGATAGTCAAGCTGATCGCCAATCAGTACAAGTCTAGTCTGTTCTGTTAAAAATAGGCACCTGCACTGTTTGTAGGAAGTAACTGAAACTCAGTTTCAGCCTCAGCTGAATGTCTGTAATGTAATTGTGCAATAGTGACAGAGGTAAAAATGCAAATTGTGCTGAACATCAAACATGAGGAGAGACACTAAAATGTATTACCTCACTTTTGTGCACAAATCTGAATTTGCATATTTCCCAACCAGGGTATCACATTTGTTCACTGTGTGCCGTGGGCACCACCTCAAACGTGTCATACTGTATATGGTCATAATTTTCTATTGCAAACAGGTCTCCTGTCAGCTACTTTACATATGAGAAAATGCGATGCAGCCACAAGTCATTTGTTGTTGACAGTTCCATGCTGTCCACTCTGCAAAGCGTCCGTCTCTCTGAGCGTTTTTTGTGAGCTTATACTGTACATTTGCATACCCAGTAGGTCACATTTCCATATTTTCCCCCGTTTCTTTTTGCTGCCAGTACACTCTACAATACAAACTTTGTACTGAGACTCGGTCAGGGTCCGGTCTAATGACTTAAGCTAAAAACTGCATTCTCAAAAAACCAACACAAAGCTGCAATGTAAGAACATTTAGTTCTGTGTATAGCCCTGTCTTTGCATCATACAGAGCACTTGTGTGACATTACTTGACCAACCAGATGATGGGAATGTTGTTTACTGGTTAATGCTGTGTGATGGCAGCTGTTGTTTAATGCTGGCTCAGTAAATTGAATTTCGCCGAGGACAAATGATGACATCCTTATTTAAACAGACATATGTCTGGGCCATGCTAAATTGTCACCCCAAGTAAAAGCAGAGTTTTATAACCTCTTGACACTGTGCTAATAGCACTGTAATCTGTGAATGGCCCTGGGCCTGCCTCAGAGCAGAGGCTTCTTTTTACATAACCCACAGCTTTGTCACAGTAGTTTTAGAAAACTGACAACAGCAGCCTCAGTTAAACTTGTTTATTTATCCAGGGAAAAGCTGACAGAGCAACAATCAGCTAAACATTCTCACAGTGGCTTGCACATGGTAGGTGTCCAGTACAAAGAGCACTGTGAGTCTTGGGTTGAGTGTCAGCTAATAAGACTTGGATTAGAGTGTAAGATAAATGCCCAGAATTATAACCTGTAATGTGCTGCTAAAGCAGAACTGTGGAGATCTGAGGCTTAACTCCATCAAGTGACAAATCTCTGAGCTGTTTCACTGACAAGGAACAGGGAGACTGGTAGTGTTAACATTAATGAAACAGGGAATGTGCTCTTACTCTATGGTTATTGTCTGTACTGTCACTGGATCAAGTCAGTTTCTCATTCAGTGTCAGAGCAGTTTGTATGTCTATGGTGTAAAATCACAACAAAATAAAATGTTTTCTAAACTGGAACAAATTTAACTGCATGAAGTGAAAAGAAGCACATTGAATAATGAGGTGTGGTCAGACAGATATGACAAGCAGAAACCCTCATGAATCAACCCAGCACCAGCATACCTTCAGTTTTAAAGTTATTGTTTGATCATCTATAATTTAAACCTTCTTTTACTTTAAAAAATATATTTTTTCTCTTTCAACAAAATGAAGCATCACCATCTTCAGGAAGACCTGTCTTTAGCAAGGCCCACCAGCCTATAGCAAAGACACATAGCTGATACATGATGCTTTTTGACTGTAGCTATGCTTGTGTGATGAGCAGAGCGGTGTAGCTTCAGGATTCTGGATGCTGGTGTTGTACAGAAACAAAGGTTAATATTACTTTATTCTCAAAGTACAGTGGATATCAAGAACATGTCTCAGAGGCACAGCCAGCGCAGGGAAATATTAATGTGGTGAAACGAGATCGCACAGGCACGCAGTAGATAGTAAACAAGCAACAGGACCCCGCATTCACTTTATCAAGTCCATCTCGATTTACCAAAGCAGCTCCTGTGCAGTAGGTTGATATGAGGCACAAAGACTTTTGGAGACAGTTCAAGTACAACATGATTTAGCACACAATCCTAGTGATAATGGAAATGGCACATAAGACACAAACAGTAGTAACATTACTGTCATCTGGCATAGCGAAGGAAAAGGCAGTGCTGCACTCTGGGAAGTACTACTTCAAAGACTGCTGGTCGGTGTGTTGCCATGACACTGTCACCAGCATCTCCTGTCGCACAGAGAGAGGAAATTAGGAGGAGGGGAGTGGAGAAGGAAGTGATTTCCACTGGTGTGTGGCATATCTGGTAGCTGGGGTGAACTAGAATGCTAAATGCACGCTTTGATGTGTGACCTTAACATATGATGATGAGCCATAAAGTTAGTCTTTTTATTAAAAAGACTCTGGTGCTGGTGTCAAGTGCTCAGCTGGTCCCTGATCCTGGTTTGATTTTAAAATTATTAGGCCGTGCTGAGACTAATAATAGCACTGTATCAAAAATGCAAGGCCCCTGATTCATTTCATTGAAGCCATTGCATTCATAAAGTGGGACTACCACAGCAGAGGGCTTACGCTAACATGAAATGAAATAAAAATACAGGCAAATCTGGAGAAGTTGATTCTGGCATTTCCCGCAACGCAGGGCATCATCAGCCCCCTTGTATCCAGAGCTTTGTATTAAATCCAAGCCGATGCAATCGATGCAAACACACACCTAGTAAAATCCTTTGCACTGAGGATCATAATGTTGAAGTAAAATATTGCTGCTCTGACAACTTTCCAGAGTTGTAAAATCCTGTCTCAAAGGGATATAAACTGTTGTGCAGTGTCTTGGTGTGTAATAAGCTTCAAACTAGGCTTACTGGTTCATATTTCATCTCCTGACAGGTAACTCGAGCAGCATACCTAAAACACACTTCTTTTCTTTATATTTTTGACACGTTACTATTATCAGCCTGAACACAGCTTTGGTTTTATGCGTAGATATTCAGTGGAGAATTACTATACCCTCTTTCTCAGCATCAAACATGTATGGTGTCACTATGCATTCATTCTCAGTATGGGTATCTTCTCTGAGAGAAACTGAGTGAAGTCTTGTGCCAGAGTGTAGACAGTGTCATTGCTCTGCAGTCTGCTATAGAAAATTGAATTGAAGAAGAACTCTTTTCACTCACTGGCTTTACTGAGTACCACTTGACTGACTTAAGAAGAGTGATGTGAGCAGTGTGATGCTGAAGCTCTTGAATAGCTGGCAGGCATTCCTCAGCATTGAAGAGCATTAAGAATAGCACTCATTTGCCTCTCCTATATTGTCCAGCTCGTGTGGCTGTGGGTTGGCGAGCCACACTGCTCTGTTCCAGCAGCAGTGCGTTAGACGTAAAGAGTGTTAAAGGGAAAGAAGCGCGTGCCCTCCGGGTGCACCGGAGCAGCCTGGCCTTGGATATATTTGGCTCTGTCAGTTTGCATACAGATCTGCAATGGTCTGCAATTAGGCTGTTTCCTGTTTGAACACAGGATATGGCAGTGCATTGAAGCTTGGCCATAGATGCTCTCAGAGAGCATGCCAGCCAGTAGCCAAGCCCTCTGAAGGAGATGCATCATTTTCATGGGTCTAAAATTACACAGTGCACTGAGTTACTTTGAGAGTGCTGGTGGGAAACAACTGGCTTACGTTCACTGGACAAAAAGTTCAGCTACTTTCCATCAAATAGACTAAATCACAGTGAAAGCTATAGGCCCTATTAATGCAGGGCAAATCAAAGTGAGGGGAGAGGTTAAAGAAGGCATTTTGAGTTGGGATTATGATTAACTTGTTTTAGTGCTTTATTCACCATTTTATTGATCTATTGTGACCTGACTGTTAAGAGTGGCTGTAGTCAGTCTAAAGGGAGGCAGTGACCAGAGTACCCATGCTCACACTGGACTCCCAACTACAGCCCCTCCCATCCTCATATGAAACGCTGGAAAAATATGTGCAGCTACTTCCTCCTTCTTACTCACCTCCCTGCCCATTTCAACTTCCTGTTCTCTGACCTGGTCGGAAGTGAGATGCTTTGAATGGAGGCTACTGCGGGAAGCCTTTATTCACTTATGGATCAACCATCAAGCTATGATAATATTTAGCTTGTTGGCACTGATTTATCACTGTGTCTCTGACGATGAGGGGCTACAGTAGAAATCAAAAAGCCCTTTAAGGGTGTGTGACATATAAGAGACATGTAAAAACACACACACACACACACACACACACACACACACACACACACACACACACACAGTTTCCAGCTGCACAAAAAGACAATAGAACACACACACATATAGGTTAATGTAGGCACAGATGTAGAGACACACCCTCCCAGGCACACACCAGTACCCTCTACATTATTATACACACTTTCAGCCACACACTTTGACACACCCAACCACACATGGAAACTGAAACACAGATGCACACACTCTCATCACTTGCAGTTTATGTCTCCATGTTCTTTCTCCCTCTTCCCCCCCTTCTCTTTCTCTGTACCCCAAACCCCCCCCCCCCCTGTTCTCCTTGTCACTGGATCAAGGTCACCTTTTAAAAGTCTAGTAATTGGCTACAGAAGCAAGATGCTCAACAGACTTTCAGAATTTCATATTTTGCATCCAGTGACTATATTATTACTATAATTAAAGAGTTAGAAAGCCACCTCTCAGATAGCCATGTGTCTTTTAGCTGTCTTTTATCAGCAGCTTATTTTGTTTGTCAAAGGAACCAAAAATCAGAAACTGGTAGGATACATATGCAAGTCCAGGCATGTTATTGGATTTGAACCGCTGACCAAAGACAGTGCCTCTATTATTTTAGAGCTAGAACACATTTTTGACTAATCCACATACTCATTTATCTCCAGACACCTTTTCATAAAATACAAATGTACCCTCACTGGTTGACATGCAGTAAGATGCACTGATGCTTGTGGTTTTCTTTATGTGATAGTTAAAATGCATTTTACACCAGAACCAGTGATTATAGCACATACTGCTACACGTTTTCTGTTTATCCCAGTTAAATATAATCCCCACCCTGACTGTAGAGGGAGCATATAGAAAAGAAATACAGTAAGGTCATTTGAAAAGGTCATTCAGCTGCCGGTGTGGGAGGCAAGATGTGGTTATTTAGTTGTGCTTCTGTGACTTGTTTTCTGTGGACATGTACTACATTCTCAGCTGAGGTCTTTTCTAAAACAACAGCTACACTTGCATGCACATTTTACAGACAAAGATAGATCAGGAATTAGGGCCGGGTATTGCCCCTGATTTCCCGAACTGACTCAATTCCAGTTGGCAAGGTCCCAATTTGATGCAATTTCCAAATCAGTTCGATTCAACATCGATTCGGCAATGGCAGTTGCAATTTTACTTGAGAGTAAGAACTAATGTGGTTACTTGTACCATTAATCTGGTATTATTAAAAACATTAAATGTGTATGAGCCCATCCACGGGAGACTGTAAAAGGCATATATTAAAAGATTGATCTCAGGATTTTATGAATCGATATTCATTATTCAAATGAAGATCGATTTGAATCAGAGAATCGATTTCTTTCAACCCAGCCCTATCCATAATTATCTGAAGTAAGAGATAAGTATATAGCTAACATTCATTCTTTAAAATGAACAGATTATTAGTTGTATTTCTAATGCCTTTTTTTTTTTTTTTCTTTTCTTACAGCTCTGATGGTACGAGCTGAACACTGACCGCTACCTGCCTGAGGACACCTGCTGCCCAATTCCCTTCATCATGTCTGGGATCCACGTAAGTGAAGCACAAATTGCATATTTTTTACCTTTACCTATCCAATATACAGGTCTTTACAGGTGCTCCAGTAGGCAAACACTTTCAACAATACATTTCATACAACTTCACACATCTAGACAAGAATCTACTCTGGAGTCAGCATCTGCTACTTTTTTTTTTAAACCACAGTTAGAAGAACAGCGATCTCAATGATCATCTAAGGAAAAGCATTTGTTCACTTTTCTTTAACTAATCAAACTAAACCTGACATAATATTAAAAACAAAAACAAAAGCTTCTATCTGTCTAAATGGGCTTTTCTCTTGTTCTGATACTTATTTGGCAGCATGTCTCCACTGCTGGGTGACATGCATGTTGTCTGGGTCCAGTGGCTTTCACATTTACTCTCTGAAATGTCAGTTGTTATAATATTTGTACTGAAGGAGTTGATGCATATTCTTCTGTCACACATGTCTTAAGTATGAACGCTTTAGATAAAAATGCATGTATAGATCTATATAAGCACTGTCAGTAAAGAAGTTCATGTTTAAGGTCTTTTGTTTAACATCAATGTTCAAATGAATAAACCTGGTGGGTAATTTTCTCTAATACCAGCATTCAGGTTTTATTACTGTTGTTTAATATTGGAAGTTGGTTCACTCTCTCTAGATGAAAACAACACTGTAGTACACGCTTCTGTGATCTGTCAAGGTTTTTGACGGTGCTGATCTGTTTTCAACATCAAGAATCAACTGTAATGCTCAGTAATTTCTCCATTGTTTGGTCCTGCCTGTGTTTTGTTGTCTGCAACCCTTTCCCACACTGAAGCTTCCTAATTAGTACTGAACTGTGAAGCTGCAATCCCCACTTCACTCACATGAAGTCACACTCAAAGCTCAAAGCTGTTCTATGGATAACACGCCACATTAATAAGGTAGAAGGTAATAAGGTCAAATGTGGATTTGGAATGATTATTTTCAATAACGATGATTGAGTCAATTAGTTGCTCTAAAATTATATGAAATAGTAAAAACTTCCATCATAGAGTCAACGTGACATCTTTAAATGTCTCGTTTTGTCCAAACAACAGTGTGTTGAGGTTCACTAACATGCACGTGCATATGCACATTTGCACACACAAGGGAACCAGTGCAAGAAAGAAATCCATATCTCCAGCTCTGTGTTAATGCACATCGCTGGTGTGCACACATCCATCAAAGTGCCCAGCTCAGGTTTGGTGGTTTCACATTACCAGGCTGTCTCAGTGGTTTAACTGATGCCTTAGAGTGGGATTACTGTCTCTCCTACATCCTCTGCCTTCACATGTCCTTATCGATCCAGTTTGTTTTCATCTGTCACAGCGCAGTGTTTCACTACAGTCAGGTGAAAATCTTAAAAAAAATTTAAAAAAGAATCACCTTTTTAGGAAGATTTAGAAAGACCAACACTGTGATCCCACTAAATGCTTTGAATCACACGATAACACAACAAAACACACACAATCACATCAAACGAGAGAGTTCAGTGTTTTTCCTGCATGAGTCAGGCTGTGAGACAAGCACTGGATTTATTCTTCTTCTGTGTTGTTTCTCACGCTCTCTGAAGTTTCCATCATGTTTTTGTCAGTCAATCTAAGTTGCAAGTAATTAATCATGTTGTAATGCTACAATCGTCGACCATGCCAGATTATTCAGGACATAACAGACTGTGGTTTGTTGCAGAATAAATGCATGATGGAGTCAGTGTGGTCCTGGCTTTCCAGTGATGGCAGTCTGTTTCTAAAGTCAAACAGTGGGTGTCCGCAAGGATGTCATAAGGCCATGGACCTTCTTAACCCAGAAAATTATGAGGAGCAGAAGTGTGACCTATTGGTTGTCTTACCAACTCACAGAAGTTCAAAGATTTAGTAGCTATTGTGCCTCCATCAGCAGACCACCACACTGACTTGAATGTCTCTCCAGAAGTGAACGAAAGCTGAATGATGGTTTACATCTTCCTGTTGAGCAATGATGACGTACTTTATGTAGTTGACCTCTGAAATATTTGACTATGCCATTTAAAAATATTCAGTCGTCAGATTCCTACATCACTGACTGATTAGTGGCACTTTCCTTTTAGGGAACAGGCATGTGGAAAGCCTTTGTTGTCTCTAAGACATGTGAATGTAACTTCAGGTTAAATTTAGGCCTTGATTTCCTTCCCCAGCTGCTTTGTGTGTTGTACTAGGCTATGTTTTAAATTACTAAAGATCCTCAAGGAAATTTCTCCAGCAGTCATTCTCTCCAGCAAAACCGACCTTCATAAGTCCAGTGAAGTCCTTTGGTTCAAGTGACCACACGTGGAAATTAATAACAGCGGAAAAGAAAAGGTTTCTCTTTATCTACATAACCCTCAGACACGGTTGTCAGCAGTGGTCCAAACTCATTATGCCGTATTGACTGAGGCTGCATCAGACACATGCAGCTGTACTGTGTTTTGTATGGAATAAAGCAGCTTGTACAAGGACCCTACTCGCTCAGTCACATCTGCCGCTTTGTACTCTTGCTTTTTCATTTCATCTCATTCATTCTATTGAGGCATGTTTTTGATCACTCGTCTGGGCTTATCTAATGTTGAAACTAAATAGACTCAGCATTTTCACCGCTGCCGTCATTTACATGTGTATATTAGGCATGTAGCTGCCATTTTTACAGTATTCAGAGTGACTGAGGGTAACTACAGTATAAAGCTTTAATAGCTTTGATGAGTTTCAAAGCAAGCGCTGGTAAGGAGTTTTCAGTAATGCAAATTTCTGAGGCAGTCACTTTGGTGTAGTGTCTTTATTTAATGTGTGTTTTCAGAGACCCAACTTTGTATCATACAAGCTGCAGTAACAAGAAGGCTGTAACTAGTTGGAGAGATGTATATAGTTAGCCTAAGCTTAATTTACTTGAAAACTGTCCATTTTGATGAAATTCAACAACTAAATGAGGCAGCAATGGAGGATTTAGAATAAACAAACAGCTGAATTCCTGCAAAGTTTAACAAGTTTAGCAGATCTCAGTAGCTCCCATCTCAAGTTCTTACTCTACGTTATGTTGCCTTTAATTCACATTTTTAAATGTGTTCAATTGTAAATGAGTTTTATTATACAGCTTTCAATATGAATAATAATAGTGCACTGATAAGATGGACACCTAGAAAAACAGAGATACATTTAATTACTATATGTTCTACGTGCATTTAGACCTCTGCTTTTTATTTAAACATCTGTTAGAAGAATCCAGTCTTTGGTATTAATTTGTTAGCAGTCATGACAGCATGGCTGGTATTTTTTTCACTTTGTGAGTCTGTGTGTGTGTCATCATGGCAAAATGTTGTCCTGGAGACGGCTTGTGTAGCGGGAACTACCACAGAGTACTTAGGCAGATGTTTATATGTCTGTCTGTTTATTTTGTCACCACGATAGATCATGTAAGATACAGTTACAAAACTTTACGTGGGTAGTTGAAATCAAAATGAAGGCTGAGTGGGGTGTGGGAGGTGGGTGTGGTCTGACCCATGAGTACTAATGTAGTAATAACCACTGAGTACTCATGGGTTAGCACATCGACATGTTGACGGGCGTCACTGCTGATGTGATCCTATCGCAACATAGCCTCTAGTTTATTGTGGTTTTTTTGGCTTTTATGTAGTCGACTGTACAGGTCAAACTCATTCACAACAGATGACAAATCATCTCTGGAAGATGGATGGAAATACACAAACTTGGGGAGAACATGCAAAAGATTTAAACCCAGCAGTGTGCTGCTGTGAGGCCGTGGTGACAGAACAATCATGTCATAACATTGTGAAATAGAACTTACTGCCCTCTTTAATTATTTCCATGTCCCTCCTCAGTGTCTTCTCACCTCTAGTTTTGACTTTGCTGTTGAGTATTGTAACTGGTTTCGCACAAATAACTCAGTTCAGCTCCTGAGGCTAAACTCAGAGCTAAAGTTGAATCACTGTTATTAATGTCGGTTCCTCTCTGTCCTGTGTGATGCAGGCACCATGGTCGACTGGCACAGAGTGTGTAGCCAAGTACAACTTCCAGACTGCCAACGAACAGGACCTGCCCTTCTGTAAAGGAGATGTACTGACCATCATCGGAGTCACCAGGGTAAGGAAGCCGGTGGCTGAGCACACAACTTTCAATATGTCAATAACGCGCATTTTACCAAATTTTTCAAACTGCCCAAAGGATTATTATTTGAGGAATGAGTCAAGTGTTCAGAAGTTTTTTAATCTACTTCTTAACGAGGCTGCACGGTTAATATTGTTTGTTTTAGTTTTCCCAGTTACTGATCATCAATCACTGACATATAGGTATCTGAACGACTATGTCAGCATAAATGTTCCTGACCCACGTTCCTGTTTATGTCTCAGAAACTAATGTAGAGTGTATTAATGATTAAAAGCTAAATGGACAGCTTCCTCCTCTGGCTCGTAATAGCCAGCGTAGCAATTTCACAATACTGAACTGTTTCAGCAAACGGTAACACCAATAACTGAAAGTGGTGTGTCATATCTCAAGCTCAACTATGATCCAGCACCAGCAGTTCACAGTGAAAACAGGATGCTAAAAGACAACTAAAAGCTTACCCCCTAATGCTGACGTTCTAACAAATTAATATCACAACAACGTGCTGCTAACAATCAGAGCTACCATGTACAAAACAAACAAGCTGCTCGCTAAAAGAAAAAAAACGCACAATGTGAGTGAATATAATTCCATCAAACAGTCAGTTCTTTTCTAGCCAGAGCCTCTGGTTCCCATTTGTGCTTCAGAGAATACAGCAGCCCTCACTGTTTGCAGCAGCTTATTCCCACAAATGTCAGGTTGAACCAGTGGTGATGAAGTGGATTGCAGCATCCATGCAATATGTGCAGAGTACTGTAGGTTTCTAATCCAACAGCTTTACCTCTGCTACCAACTCAGTGTGTTTAGAGAATGACTCTGGTTTATGTTGAGATGACTGCATACCTCGATAATTAAGTTATGTTGTCTCGTGTTTGGCTGTTTCAGGATCCCAACTGGTACAGAGCGAGGAACACAGTGGGCAGAGAGGGCACCATCCCAGCTAACTATGTCCAGAAAAGGGAAGGAGTCAAGTCAGGAGGGAAACTCAGTCTTATGCCGTAAGTACCAGAGGGGCAACAGGAGAAACCCAACTAAACTTTGCGTGTCTCTGTGTGTGTATGGGCTTTCTTGAATGGCTCACACTCAGACATTGTTTAAAATGAATGTCTTACACTGTCATGGTGTTTACACATCATTTTTATGATGAATAGCTGTAGACTGTTAACACTGAAATGTTGTATTTAGAAAGAACATTATGGGAAAATGACACATGATGCCAAAGTGCAGTACAGGAATAAGACAGTATTATTAAAGATGATAACTGCAGATGTTTATGTGTTTCTGTTCACTGCCACATATGCTCTCCATCTTTTTTTAAGTGTGTGAACAAGTTGTTGTACCACCTTTCACTTCTGTTCCCTGCAGCAAGTGAAAACATAGTGTTGATTTCAAAAGTCAGACAAAGCATCAAAAGATGGAAACTCGATCTCTTACAGTCTTTTGGTCTTCACTGTTCCTTCTCTTGTTGCTGTCTGGCTGCCACAGAGGCCAGGACCAGCTGCGTGCTATGTTTGAATCATGCTTTTTGAAACTGCTGCTATTTCAAAAGGAGGAAAATATAACGAGAGGCATATGCAAATGAGAGGAGACGGGGAAGCTGAGAGCGTACTGGCTGCTACAGTATTTAAACTTGACAGATTAGTAGAAAGTTTTTCAACTTCAGTGGTAAATGTCAGGAACTGTGGAGTTAGAAGAAGAGGATGGTCACACTACTGGGAATAGTGATGCACTGCGAGATATGCTCCACTGTGAACTATTCTGAAATGGATGGAGCCAAGTTCATTACATCAGACCTCAGCTGGATTTACACATTTACTTCAGTTTGTCAGTGATTCTAATGTTGTGTTAGAGAAAATGGTCGTTGTGTTTGTTCCTTTTGTTTTTTCCTGAGAGATATGTTTTACTTTGACAGTATTAGGTGATGTTCATTAGCTACTTAATTAAGGACTTTGAAACATTGTGTGACAACACAGTGAACTGTGCTTGTGCTCCATAGAGGAAATCTTTACACTACAAAGGGAGTTTGCCCAATGATCAATAGTCATGAGCGTGGTGGTCCTTTCAGCATTGTTTATGGAGCTCACAATAGTTGGTTGTATGACACTGTAACATTTAAGCAGCCTTTAACCCTCTTTGTCTCGCTTTATCCCCTGCCGCTGAAAGTTTGACTCTCTCCCTTTGCCACTCACACTGCCTGTGCACACCGTCTTTAACATGGTGTGGACAGGGAGTAGTTTAGTTAGCCCTGCACACAGTATGATTAACTAAAGTCCAATGCTAGCTGTAACTTTGCTAAAGCTCTGATTAGATCTATTTTAGTTAGAGGAATATAAAGTTTTGATGGCCGACACCAACAGGTAATATACTAGGGAATAAAACAACTTTTTAGCGCCGACTAACTGCTGTCACAAATTCTACATTTGATTTCACTTACTGGAATGAATAGTCTCACAAACCTTTTGCCTGATTACACTTAACTGACCTCATGTCCTGACCGCTGCCTTTGACATCACTGCACAGTGAAGTTCCTCTGGACTGGAGGCATCAGCTGTAACCCACAGGGACTTGATGATTTAGTTATGTATGACTAACAGATGTCTCAGAGCAGACCTCTCCCTCTCTTCTAGGTCACATAAGGGTTCAGTTGTGCTCTACTGTCCCATGCTCACCCTGACTTTTCAATACTCATCAGTAGATACAGTCCTCGCCTTCCTCACTGGCATCTAACAGCCTGCTCTCTCTGCTGCCCCCATGTGGCAGACATCTGCGCCAAATTCCAGCACCACCCTAAAGAAAGCTGGGGTGTTCAGCCCTTCTGTTCTACTTCCTAGTTCCCTGTTGTTTCCACCAAGTTGTTTACCACATTTTTTTGCTGTGATGTAATTTACAAAAACTGCAGCTAATTTCTATGGACAGAACAACCAGTGTGTGTCTACCAAGGGGATATGTATCTCTCTGGGCCATCGGAGCTTGGCGCTTGCTCTCGGATTAGTGGGAGTTAAGGAGCTGCTGTCCATCGGAGAAGCTGCCTGCACTGATCTAATCAACTCAACCCATATTAAGCTGCTTTGCCACAAGGGCCTCGCTGTCTGAGGAGCCCGAGTACGAAGAGGAGGAGTAGGAGGTGGAGGAAGGAGTGACGGAGGCTGCCACAGGAAAATGGGCTAAATCAATTATAGCTGTTGATTACCACCCATTCACCGGCCAAGACGGATAGAGAGACCCTGTGGGCTGCTACTGTTTGCAGCTAACGCAACCTTTCACATGAGGAGTGACATATCGATGGGGGGGCGGTGCGCTGGTTTGTGGTTGAGGTTGCTGGGATGGCAGTGGGTTTGAGCTCGGGGCCACAGGTCTGTAGAGGCAGACAGGAAGAGATGTCGAAATTTTGAATCCTTACAATGGGACTCCGTTTTTTGTCATAATCCGCCTGTTTTTACAGTGTAAACTTAGATACTCCGTTACACATAAACATTTGCAGATTACAGGTAGGAACTCACGGTGAGAAATATCTGTGTTAGAATAGAGGAGATTTATGAAGACCATGGAGCAGTAGATGACAGTGTAACCCATCCATTAGTAGTCTATAGATGTATCCCCCAGGCCATATGGTGAGGCTGGAGCAGGCTTATACAGCTAGCTTCTAATTCAGGAAGCAAGAGCTTTATTTGTTCTCAGTTCAAACCAGCAGAACTCTGACCAACTTTTTCATTCAGCCCAAGCTTGAGGTTTTTTGTCCTCCTTTTACTCCAAAGTGTGTTAAATAGTCAGCCCATCTCCTGGTCTCCCTGACCTCAGTCAGGAGCGGGTGACTTGGTTCTGTCCTATCCACCACATCGTCTGAGCAGTTTTTGCATTTTCCTGTTATTGCAATGCCTGCGTGTCAGTTTCCGACTCTGCCTCTGCCCTGAGGCTTTGTGTGTGTGTGTGTGTGTGTGTGTGTGTGTGTGTGTGTGTGTGTGTGTGTGTGTGTGTGTGTGTGTGTGTGTGTGTGTGTGTGTGTGTGTGCGCACCATGTTTCCTGTTGTTGGGGTTCAGGTACTTTCTCAGTGACTCCTCAATACCAGACGGGCCCCGCCCCTGCTCCACTCGAGCTGAACAGACTGGAAGTGCTGCCGGCTTCCCATTACCGCCCCATTCTTGTTTTTCACTTCTCATTTCAGAGGAGGACTGTGGGCTGGGATAGGTGGAAGTGAAGCTTTCTGTCTGGTTGAATTTGCAAATGAGTTCAGTGAAAATGAAAACATTACCATGATAATGTGTGGCCATCCAAACTATCAGTTTTATAATCTGAAATAATCACCTCCTTTCTCTCTTTTTCCCTTTTTCCTTTGTCCTGTCCTTCCGTCTCTACCTCTCTTCCCTCCCTGTAGCTGGTTTCATGGGAAGATAACTCGGGAGCAGGCCGAGCGGCTCCTCTACCCTCCAGAGACGGGCCTGTTCCTGGTGAGGGAGAGCACCAACTATCCCGGCGATTACACCCTGTGCGTCAGCTGCGACGGCAAGGTGGAGCACTACCGCATCATCTACCACAACGGCAAGCTCACCATCGACGAGGAGGAGTATTTTGAGAACCTCATGCAGCTGGTGGAGGTGAGGGACGTATGGGAACATAGCTGCCATTCAAGTTCCTATTTTTTTTTTCTTTACACAATACTCTTGATACCCATAATACCCTTGGCTTTCAGTGTGGTTGCTGAAAAGGGTAATTGGCTGTCATTATCAGTGCCAATTGATCATCGTTCTCTAAAGTTAATAACGGTGTGAAGTGTGAGGCACAAAATGTTCAGCTGAGCCACAGAGAGAGACTGTAAAGAAAGTTGTTCGTAAGAAAATGAAACCTTTGACTACTTCTTAGCATCCTGTCTACGACGACGTTTTCAGGCTGCTGCTGCTGGCAATGCTTTATTCTTTTATTCTTATTATTCTTTATTTACAAGGATAGCCCCTTGAGATGTCCCATGTCATTTTCAAGGGGGTCCTTACAGATGATACAAAACAAAACGAAACACAAAAACGACATCATAGTAGGAAATCATAATAAAGGTAAATACAACACAAGACTATACAAGACAATTAGACGCAGAAACAACCACACTCATACACACATACACTCAAACTTTGCTCCCATAGTCACTCCCCTTCCAGCCCATACCATAATCAGAAACAATCAGTGAACCATCTGTGAAAATACAACTGCAAGGTGACATGAATACACATACATATTTTTTTTTTTTTTTACACTTGCTTTCTGTCCTAAAGCAGCCGCTGTGGCAGAAAATACAGCTGTTCCATAAACTTTATTCCACATCAGAGTTTTTTCTTCTTTGGAAGTCTGTAGGGCTGACATGATTAGTTAATTAAGAGATAAGTCATTCAGCAGAAAAACAATCAGAAACTATTTTGATAATAATTCGATTATTTCAAGCAAAATATTCCCCGCGGTGCAGCTTCTCAGGGGTCAGGATTTGCTGCTGGTTTTGTCTTAAGTGATGGACAAAACATGAAATTTGAAGATGAATTTCAGAATGATTGTTGCAGCTCCAGAGGCCTGTATTGACTTTTCTTTCAAGCAAAACATCCTGTCTGTTCCTATTCTCAATCTATGCTTAAAAACAGTCAAAACTATTTTAAAAAAAAAACTTAGTATAAGAACTGTTCCAATGACCATGTGTTATTTCTTTTACTTACAATTCTAAATATTAATTACTGTGATTTAACTGTGCTGTGGCTTGATTACATAACGTCATAGACACAAATACACATGAACACATTCGATGTCCACTGGGAGATTCCCTAAAAAAAACAAACGTTCACGTTCACATTCTTCAACAAGCTGTCTGATCCTCTCATTCCCTCTCGGTTATCTGAAAGCCAGTTCAGAGTGTGTAGAGGGGAAGACAGGAGACATGATAGCAGAGGGAAGGAGAGAGAGAGAGAGAGGGAGAGGGGGGGGAGGCTTTCATCCTCTCAGATAAAGAGAGGAGCTGGATTGGCGGCTATCACACTTTTAATTGGACCTCATCTCTTTGCCTTGCGGGGTGTTGGAAGTGGACGACAGGAATGTGCCAGCTGGCACTGAGGCTATCTACATCCCTGGTGCATTCTTGTTATCATCAGTTCCCCACAATCTCTATCTCTCTCTATCCCTCTATCCCTCTCTCTATCTCTCTTTCTCTCTCTCTCTCCCTCTCTCTCTTGTTCACACACTCTAGGTTTGGTTCTGCCTCCACTTCCTTTCTCCATCTCCCGCCTCCCTCCTTCTCCTCCTCTTCTCGTGTGCCCTCGTGTATACCTGGCATATTGCTTTCTCTCCTTCTCTCTTTGTTATCCATCTCAACCTCTTACATTGCTTCTGCCTCCTTATGTTTCTTTCTCTCAGTCTTTCTATATCCTCATCCTCTCCTCTGTCTGAATTCCCCTGTGTCCTCTCTCTCTGTCTGTCTCTCTATAATAGCCTATGAGAGGATTCCTTGCATTCTTCTGTGTTTTTCCAGCTTGTTCTCCTGCTCTTATTAGCCCGTCACAGCAGGCTTCACTTAGACCTAAATATAGACTCACAGCATATATGCATAAATATATACCGACAGACCCCCACCTCCTTCCTGTAATGTATGTATGTCAGTTATGTGTGTCAGTCATGTATGCAGTGATACTGGTGAAGTGAAACAAAGATGGCTCCATATAGTATTTAGAGGGCTGTAAGAGCACAGTGAATGTGCTGTCAGCTACAATTCCTGTTTTGTATTTTTACCCCTTGGTTACACCCTTCTCTGTTAATTATATATAGCAAGATCTTGATTTCTCCAGGACCATTGTGTAATTAAAAAATATTTTCATGCATTAAAAGATTAACATCCTCCACGATGATATAGAAAAACAACAAATGTGATAACACATGATGTAGCTACATCTCCGTAGCACGCTGAAGGCAGTCTGTGTGTTTGTGGCTTCATTTGTCAGCTTCAGTGCTGAATAATGTAAAAAAAAAAAAAAAAAGGGGGGGGGGGGGGGGGGGGGGGGACTGACCCTTCCTTCACCATGCTGCTCCCTGGTGGTTGTAACAGTAACTCACACTCACTCACACTGGGGTCAGCTCTGCTGTGCTGCAGTTGTGTAACATTGGTTTTGATGGTGAGAGAGCTTCTTCTCCTTTTGCTGTTTTATTCATTCAGTGGTCAGACAGAGGTTTGGTGTCCTGTGTGACTTCAGCTGTATTTCCAAAAGACGGTGATGCACTATTTGTCTCTATTTTGTCATTTTTCTATCTTTCCAATTTGAAAGCACTTGATTTATTTCTTTTCTTGGATCTGAATATCTCCAAAATGAGACGTCTGCCTGATTTATTGTTGACGTCCAATCTGATTTTTAAGATGATTTGTTTGGTTTCTTGTGTTTCTGGGGGTGAAAGGTCAAATGCATTGACCTCTCCCACACCCACACACTCTCACTCTGCTGCTGGTTCCCACAGTAAATGATTCCCAACTCCACACCTCCCAGCACAGGAGTTACTGCAGAGTCTTTAGATGACATTAACACTGTGGATCTCCAGTAGAAGTTTATTCATTTCATTCGTGTGATCTTGACACCACTACAGCTGTGTGAGGGCGGTGCAGGTGCTTTGGATTTTAGTGGCTTGTATTTATTCTTTTCATGGTTAGTTTTCTGTGACATTTTGAGGATCGATTGATCATTTCAACAGTTAGCCAAGGTTTTGGGTAAAATTCTTGTTGTCATTCTAAAAATTGAGATTCGCTCCATATTGAAAGAACCTCCATCATGTTTGCTAATCTATTCGTTTTGATTTCCAGCAGCAACAGCTTACAATAAAGCAAGGCCTCGCTCCTCCTCTTGTTTTATTTCATCTTTTGTATGGAAATGAGACAGCGGTTCTTTTGTCCCTCAAGACAAAAACCTTTAACTTTGATGCGTGTTGATAAAAGTTAAACCTTTCATGCTTTATTTCTTTGGTGAAGGCGAACACCACTGATATCCCAAACATATCAAATAGAAGGAGCTCCTCACATCAACTCCCAGCACAGTCTGAGGCTTCTTTTCATCACCACCTTCATGTTCTTCTGAGGAGCGCAGCTGAAAACATCAGCCACTGCTCTGTTTTATATATCAAAAGCTTGTATACAGTCTCATCCATCAGGATTAATTTATGAACATCAGTCCCTGATCACGCTTCTAGGTCTAAGCTGGAGTAAGAGTGAGCTACTATTTAGTGCAGGCTTTTATACATTTGATTCTTTTAGATTTAGACAATGAGATTTAGACACATGGATTTTCATTGTGTTTTCTGACATTTAAACATACAGACCTTTCTCTTTCGGCATTAACATTTTTGTATTTATTTCTCTTCCCCTCTGTCTCCAGCATTACACCAAAGATGCTGATGGCCTTTGTACCAGGCTGATTAAACCCAAGTTGATGGAGGGAACAGTGGCAGCGCAAGACGAGTTCTCCAGGAGTAAGGACACACTCAGCTCATTACACTGCTCTACAGGGACACTAATGCACACAGGGACATTACTGTGGTTGTCTGTTTATACACACAATAAACAGACAAAGCCTGCATCTTCTTCAAAGCTCTGCTATCATCCCAAGTCCTAATAGCATTAATCAACAGAGGGTAATTAATCTTTCTGTGTCTGGGGACGACTGCTGGGCTTCACCAGCTCTCAAGGTCAATCTGAGTCTTCCTCCACCTCTGTCTCTCCTCATTCCTCCTCATGTACCCGTCTGACCCGGCAAATTCATACACCAGAAAACTGAAAAAAAGATAAATGTAGCAATAAATCAAGACTTTTTTCTCCCAAATGAGAGATCCATCATTCATAAAGTGGGACTTTTGCTCTGGCCAGAAGATAGCTGCCATGAATGTGAAACTCACCACTGAATATTTTAATGCATTTGTTGAATAGTTTAGTAGTTCTGCTTCTTTGATGTCTTCAACTTTTTACTTCCAATCTTATAAATTTGGTCGAATAACAATACATTTTACATATTTTTGCCTTTTACAATACATGCTATTCCCTGGAGGTTGTACAATGACACATGAGAGTAATAGTTTGATAATCAGGCAGATGATTTTATTCTCTGGCTGTGAAGTCTGCTAAGTGTCTTCTGTCCTCTCTTGGCAGGTGGCTGGGCCTTGAACAGAAAGGAACTTAAACTGATTCAGACCATTGGCAAAGGGGAGTTTGGAGGTGAGGAATTGAATTTTCAATGATCTCCACATCATTTAATTTCATACATCAGAGCCATAATGATGATATAGACCAAGGTCGTCTCAGATATTGTACTGAAACGTCACCTTGTCTGCATCCTTCACAGATGTGATGGTCGGAGACTACAGAGGGACCAAGGTGGCGGTCAAGTGTATCAAAAATGACGCCACAGCGCAGGCTTTCATCGCTGAGGCCTCCGTCATGACGTAAGATCCTGCAGCTCTTTCTTTGTCCTTCACACTACATGTGAAATATGTTTGTGTCTGTGTGTACACAGGCACGTTGTCCTCTTTTAAATGTAACACTGTCCTCAGTCACTGGCTATTTTTTTCCCAGGTTTTTGAAGAAATTTGATTTTGTTATGTTTCTGTGTTTGTCCAGGCAACTGAGGCACAACAACCTGGTGCAGTTGCTAGGGGTAATTGTTGAGGAGAGGGGCAGTCTCTACATCGTCACAGAGTACATGGCCAAGGTCAGTCTCACTAATGTTTTAGCTGTTCTTCTCAAGAGAAACACGTAAAACCTCTTTTACAACCCCTTAAATGTTTAGAAACATTTGGGAATGGTATTGAAAATGACAACAATTTAAGTTAATATTACTAATACCTTAAACAGCTTCTCCACAGCAACTCCAAATAACAAAAGTCCTATTTAAAGGACAAAACCCTGTCGTGTTTGTAGCCACCCCATAGTTTGAATTTGTGAATTGAAATACTGTAAAAACTGAAACACATTCCACACTTTCTTCACTGGAGCCACCCATGATAAAGTGTGGTCTTCTCCACATGTTGTATTAATGGTGTGAACTGTGTCACAGGGCAGCCTAGTGGACTACCTGCGCTCTCGAGGACGGACCGTGCTGGGTGGAGACTGCTTACTCAAGTTCTCACTGTGAGTCCTTTTCATCTTTGTACAGACACTTATTAAATTTGTTCAAAAAGACAAATGTTTAATCGGCACGGGTCTAGAGCTAAGCTGTTGCTCTTTAGATGACAGGATTCGAAATGAATTTCAAAAGAACGGTGTCACACACTTGACTGGCAACATAAAAGAACTGTTTGTTCACACGAGCGACCGTCATGCAGCTTGTTTGCCTTGATAAACGGCTGCTTTATCTCAAGTCAAGCGCCTTAAAGTCTTCATTTATTTTTAATTTAACAGTCATTTAGCTCATGCTGTAACCCCCACACAAGTTAAAATGAGCACAGCCATTACTCTCAGATCAGTAGGCATAAATACATGCATTCACAGGGAAGAATTTCATGATTAATTTTCAGTGTGAGCCATGTAACCCTAGAATGAACTTGTTAGAAAATTGCATGGGAATAGATTTTAACTGGATGAACGCAAAGCGAAGGAAGATTGATTTAGCTCCTTTTCATGATAAACTACTTTTAAAAATTCTTGTTTGTCCCTTGACAATTTAAATCAGAGTCCGCTTTTTCCCTCCCGCCTCCACCATCATTTTGCACTAATTCTATTTCCACTTTAGTTATCATTTACCCTGTCCTGGTATAACAGTCATAACCGCAGCCACAGATTTGTCCATGTACAGTCCAGTTATCTTAGTCATCCCGTCCTCACTCATCATCTCTCCCGTCAGTGACGTGTGTGAAGCCATGGAGTACCTGGAGGCCAACAACTTCGTCCACAGAGACCTGGCAGCTCGTAATGTGCTGGTTTCTGACGACAACATCGCAAAGGTCAGCGACTTCGGCCTCACCAAGGAGGCCTCCTCCATACAGGACACTGCCAAGCTGCCCGTCAAGTGGACCTCCCCTGAAGCACTAAGAGAGAAGGTGAGAGAGGACGGTCAGCAGACCTGGGCTGATGTGCTGTTGCTTTTTTTCTTTGCATTTGTTTTCACCTACTTTAACTTGAGTTTCAGGCTGTAAGATTTAAAGTAGTAGGACAATTCCTACTTATATTGTTAAATAAGGCTACCTGATCCTCTGAGTAAAAGCAAAATGTCACACTGCAGAGTTTAATGTCAAAAATCAGCAGACAAGCAAACAAATGTGGCAGTGTCGGTAGTCATATTAGGGGACCGAGAACAACTGGAACAGATTATCCAGCTGCCAACGAGGTGTCATCAGAGCAGCACCGTACTTTGACAGAAATAAAGAGGGAATGGATTCACATTGAGATAAGTTAGATGCTATAAAACGTCTAAAGCAATTTAGATGAGAGGAGATCAAGAGGATGTGACTGTATCAGAGTTGGACGAGAGAATATTATTCTGTCAGTGATGTTCTACTTGACAGAAACCTGCAGACATATAGATAGTTGGGCAGCTGAACTGAATAATTTGCTAACTGCCTGCCAATATAATCAGAAAGTGTAAATACATTCAGATTAAGGCATTCTCATTCTTAAATCATCCTATGAAGAGAGGCAGACTATCAGTACATGACTCATACAACAGATCTTGTGAATTGTGTTTGTACCAAAGAGGAAATTCAAACTTGGCAAATGAAACAAGTTCTCTTAAACCAGTCACACGTGCCAATAAAGAACGGAACTATTGGCACTAGTGGTTCTTGCATGAGGCCCCAATGTGTTTATAAAATAAATGTGGCAGATTTTGGATAATAGTTTGTTCCTGCTGTTTTGTTAATCAGTTCAGGTGGACTGAACTTTCTGTAACGGCAGAAGCTCAACTGTGCAGTTTAATGAAGAGGCTGCTGCTCCTCTGTTTTCTTTTATTCTTTCAATCTGCGCGTACACACTCTCTACAGCCTGTGCTTACGTTTGAACATGTTTGGTTTCACTTATTACATTTTTAATATAGACTCGGGCAAAAAATGTTACAGTACTATCACTTGGTTATTGTCATATTCACATATCCTCACTTGAACTCCTGAAATAGCACTAAACAAATAAACAAAGATCCAGGTTTTATGGACAGAAGAAGACAATAAACCTAGCTGCTCTCTGAATGAATTTATGTTCCTCTTCTTCTTTTTTTTGTCCAACAGAGGTTTTCCACCAAGTCGGACGTCTGGAGTTATGGAATCCTACTTTGGGAGATCTACTCCTTTGGGCGCGTGCCTTACCCTAGAATTGTAAGTACCTGAACACCAAGTCTCTGTGGATCACTGAGGTCTGAGGTGTACCAGCAGATGGCAGGCTTCATTGCTGGGACCAGTATTTTTATTTATTTTTTATTTATTTATTTTGAATGAAATGTCTTGTGTCGTCAGAGTTGACCTCAAAATAATTAGATTTATGCCATTTAACTGCTGGAGCACATCATGAAAATGTGACACGTTATGTGCTGCAAATTATGAATTTAATTATTTCTTCATGCTTCATCTCTTGTTACATTTCCATTACCATACTTTAGTTGTTTGTTGTTGTGGAGAAAAGCCTTTGCCTGGGATGTTGGGGTGCATTTGAGTCAGTTCACTTAGAGAATCTGATGTTAACTTTGTTATGTTTGTGTGTCTCAGCCGTTGAAAGAGGTGGTGCCCCGGGTAGAGAAGGGATACAAGATGGACGCCCCAGACGGCTGCCCGCCCGTGGTGTATGATCTGATGAAGCAGTGCTGGACCCTGGACCCCGTGGTGCGGCCCTCCTTCCGCATGTTGAGGGAGAAGCTGCAGCATATCAGAGCCAAGGAGCTCTACCTGTGAAGAGGAGGCGTGGGAGGGGGCGAGGGTAAGGGGGGGGAGAGGAGGGTGGGGCGAGACGCAGCCGAGTGCAACCGTACAGTGGGAGGAGGAGGAGGAGAAGAAGAGGGACCACAGCGCCTTCCTCTTGCCTGCCCAGCCTGTTGACCTGTGGGACTGCCTTACTGTGCCCCCCTCCCCTGACCTCAGACGTCCACCAGCCGTCCTCTGCTTCCATAGAAGGACTGTTTTCCTGTTTGTGTTGTATAGCTTTTGCCAGACAGTTTCCTCTTCTCTCGATGGGCCACTGCTCTTCCCTCCTTCTATATCTGCTGCTGCTCACTCGCTCTCTCTATCTCTTCTCTCTTGGTCCAAGTTTCTCTTCTTCCTCTACCCGGAAGATCTCTTCTCTTTCTTAGTTTTTCCTTCCCTCCTCCTCCTCTCCTGGACATGGCATTAACTGGAGGGGAGGCTGGCCTTTTCCTCCACGTTTGTCAGGTGCTCTTTCTTCTTCCCCTCACCCTTCCATCATTCCTTGTTCTTTATATCACCATGTGGCTCAGCATGCCTTTCAGCCCAGCTCTCTTGTCATTCCATCCTTCCTTCCTTCGATCCCTCCCTCCCTCCCCTCGGCGTGGTGTCAGGTGTGGGGCCTTCGCTCTGTGCCAAAGTGCCTCCAGTCTACAGAGCTCCAGACTTCCCTCCAGCACTTCTTTCAATTGGACTGTTGTGGTTTATTTTGTTTTTAATTACTTTTTTTTTTAAGGAATCTTTTTTTATTGCTTTCTTTTTTCAGGGAGGTTATCAAACCATTTTTTTTAGTGTTGTCTCCCCCACCTCCACCATGTCCCCATCAGACTGGATTTTTTTGTTTTTCAAATGTCCAAGAAGAGAACGTGAAAAGGAAGAGAGAGGACATGGGAGCCAGTATCATATTCGTCCTCCAACCAAGACAGCCCCGGAGGAGCGGTGGGGGGGCAGGACAATAACAGGAGGAGAAGGGGGAGAGGCAGTTCACAAACATGGTTGATTCATCATATGTGGGCTTGTTTTTATATCAAAATATATTTAAAGGATTAAAAAAAAAAGAACAAGGAAAAAACTGACTGGGGCAGAGAATTTAAAAAAAGGAGGACTTTCAGGAGCCAGGAGTCTCTTGGCGTTAGGAATGTTCAGTGTCTCTGTGAACGCTGGGGTCGGGGTGGTGCATGCTATGTGTGAGAGGCCTTGGGTTCAACTGTCAGTGCTTTCAATGTTTATTGTTTTATTATGCTATCATGATTATGAATAAATCATTCCATCTGAACAGTGTGGAAACACCTGCATCATTGTGTGTGTGTGTGTGTGTGTGTGTGTGTGTGTGTGTGTGTGTGTGTGTGAGAGAGAGAGAGAGAGCAAGAGAGAGAGGTGTAAGGGTATGATCTGGTGGAAGCTGAATGTTTGGCTTTAATGAAATTGTGTGTTTGTCTTGAGGTGTAGGTGGTTGTGGTGTGGTGTGATGTTGTGAGTGAGAGAGCGAGAAGCAGAGTTAAGTATGAACTTGAAGCGAACTCTGGCTAGCGATGACACATATTCATAATTTCTACTATTATCACTAATCAGCTAGTCTATACTAAACGCATATATATTACAATGTCATACTATAACTATATGAACTCATTATATATATATCCAATTCCACACATCCACAGCACACACTAGGCGTTCGCTTGTTAGAACCCCAGTTACTCAAGCAGCTTGCACCTGGACGCAATTCAGGAAGCACCCTGCCTCAAGGGCGCTCCCTGATATAATCGATGGATGACAAGAGCAGTAAACAGGTTTGTACCTTTTACAACCCTAACCCAGGTGCCCATTTGACCATAAGAAAAACGTGAAACTAGTGTTGTAATAGAGATTTTAAAATTATTAGAATATCACTTTTTTCATATTTATGATTTAACCTATTAATTGAAGCTGGTGTTTTTTTTTTTTTTTTTTTTGTTAGCATTCGTTGTTAGTACCTTTAAACATGTCCTGCAGATGGAATGTGAGTTGGTGGTGGAGCGCTACGAGGAGCAGTAAATACCTCTACATTAATTTTCGTATTCGCTGCTATAAAGATGCCACACTGTTTTTAGCCCACCCCCGCCGCCCACTGCCCGGCCCATCCGCCCCTGCCCCTCCAGTCACACCATAGCAACCTGAAGAAATCATTCTTTGATTCAAGCTCCTTCACCCTTCCAGCATACTAAGTTGACACAGAGATCAGTGAGCAAAAACTGACTTCTTCAGACTGTTCCTCTAAAGAAGCGGTCTTGCGGATGCATACTACATAAGCGCTAGCTCTTCACAGATGTACGGACTATAAATAATCCTCCTGTGATTCAATCTTCTTTGTGGTAGTCAAAGTTTTTGTTGAGCAAAGGTGTGACAGTGTCACAGAGCCATATATGTTGTCGAACAAGGTGTTAGTGTTATGTCAGCCGAGCAAGTACCAGCATTAACAACGGGGCTGGGTCTCACTGCGCCACCTCTGCTCTTAGGCAAGGTGGTCCTACTTGCCCCCGTGCAGTGACTTACAGGCTGGGATGAAACCAGCAATCCTCATTGTTTCACCGTGTTGTGCTCCACTTAAACTCATCAGCTCTCATTCTTTTATTTTTTTTTGACTTCTATCCAAATATCCCTGACCCTCTCTTGATAATCTTACAGCCCTGCAGCAAACAGTTTGTTTGGCGGCATAGTTCATGTGATCTCCCTAGTGAATCTTGTAATGCACGCCAGTAACAGGGACGGGTTAGCGACATGGGCACTGGTTAACATAAGCAAGGCAGAGCTTGTGTGGCTCATGGGCCAATGACCTGTTGCCGCGTCAAAGATACCTCATCACAGCCCAGCCTCTAATTTTACCATCCTGCCATGGACCACACGAGACGCCTGCTGCAGAGACCCATCCAAACCCACGCCGCCAAACTCAGTTTGGTCCTTTCCTTTGCCATTGGCAAAACGTAAGCACTCATATTAGGCGTTTTTCAATTCATTTTGGATTTAGTATGCCTGCCTGTCCAAAATCAGCCACCGGAGCATAGCGCTCACATCTGAGGGAGTGTGAGAGAGCGAGCATGAGCGTAGGATTAGGGATAATTTCGCAGTTCGTAGAGAGCGTTTACTCAAGGAATACTCACTGTACCTGAGCCGATCTCGAGCGATGGTCACATCAAGCAGCGTCAGAGGTCCAGACTAAATTGCAGGTTCTTGCTTCAAAGGAGCCTTTTTGTGCTGGATTACTTGTCAGTTGCTTGTCAAGACCGACACCTGTTATTCTAGAGTCTCGCCTCCGCCCATCCCTCCTATCCATGGTATATCTTTCCTTTCATTTTCATCACTTCAACAGCGAAGATAAACCCTGTAATTCACAACATCACCCATATGAAATTAATAATACTACATTTAAAAAATGGTAAGCCCAACTTGAGAGGGTAATCCACTGCTTGCAGGCGAGCTTGTACGCGTCAGAGCAGGAGTGAGAGTATAATGCACTGCTTCTCACCGATTTGAATGGCTCGGTCTTTCGCTCTCTACACTCAGAGCTAATCGCTGAACAACCACACAGTCCATCAGCCTTAGCGAGCATGCACTAAGCAGGATGATGCATTGATTACACTCAGCTTGTCCGATAAGTTATGGATTCTGTAGCTGAAGTATACAGCAGCTCAGAGCAGAACATTGTCGCGACAGTCCAGCAACAAATAGCCTATCCCCGGAATTAAATCGGATTATTACAAGCCACATTTATGTTGGGCGGGTCCGAGAAGTCATGGCGACGACGCACATGTCTTTTTTGGAGTTATGACATGTGCGTCTCTTCTCTAACTTGTCCTGCGCTACTCAAGCTGGACCTGACAGAATGTACATGTGTGAACAGAATGATGGATATCAGTGTGAAAAGACAGGTGGGTTGAGGTTACAGGGTGTGTAGTTTTTCTCTTTTTCTTTTTTACACTTCATTCTTGGCTTCGTGCGCTGTTTCTGGGTGTACTCATGGCACAGATTTTTCTTAAGCCACATGACCTCAACCAGAAACAACACACAAATCTATTGTGTGTCTGCACCGACAATCACTTCAAGCCTCGTTAAAATCTACGTTATATTTACTAAGGGATTTCTTTTTTTGTTCACCCCAAGCATCAAATAATTTGTGCAGCTAGTCCAGTCCTCTCTTGTATGCATTGCAACACGAGTTAGACTCATCCTACGTATAAATCCAGGTTTGACAGTCTTTATGACTGGAGCAATGGTGGAGTTTACAAACAATTAGATCAAAGGACCTCACGATACATGATACCAACAAGGAGTGAGTCAATTGCTGACATTTCTTCCCAGGTTTACTAATGGCTTTAATGACTGATAATAGAACCCCATTAAAACCGCGCAATGTTTTCACACTCTTGTTTACTCGCACTCGATCATGAATACATTTTTAATCATTTGTTGTTTATCCTGAACCTGAATCAAATTAACTTGCCACTCTCGAGTTAGATGAATACATACACCGTCAGTTTTATACACTAAAGCATCGTAGGCTGAGTACCTTAGCCTTAGCTTAGTTATTGCATATGAAAGGACATGGAAACAGCCTGCTTTGCCCAAAAGTGCAGGAGTCACTTCAATCAATCTCTCTCGTTGACTCCTCTTTGCTTTTAATATCTTTCTGTTGCTAACCTCCTATATCTCATGCAACCATTACCATTACATCCTTTAAACCAAAATTGTACTGTTGTCAAAATGATTTGATTGGCCCAACAGTTAGCGAAACATAATTAGAGACCTTGAGTCCTTCTTCATTTATACCGCCAGAGCCAAAACCTGGTGAGAAGGTTTCATTACCTTTACGTCTGTCTATCACCGCTGTTTCTTGTCTTTTATGCTGACAGCTAAGCTAGACACTTCGCTCGCTTTGGTCAGTCTTACCAGACAGACAAAAAGGTCGTGGGACAGGTACCGTTCATCCACCTCCCACCCATATCAGGACTGGCAAATCAACTAAATTATTATGCACTAGAATCAGTTGACGCAGCAGAGATTTAGAAGGAAATTGCCTTGATACCCTGAGTCACACACTAGGTTTGTTTTACACAGCTCCGCAGCACTGTGCACTGAGGCTGAGATGAGTGGAAGCTTCTCATTTTCAGCTATTTCGACGTTGACAAGGAGCGGGCCGTGTGAGCATGACAAGGGAGGATTGTAAGGGAATATGATTGACCATTATCAGGCCGACATGCTGCCTCTGGCCTCCTGTCCTAAATAATGATGCCAACATGTTCTTCTCATCAAAGGGTGACAGAGGATCTTTTCACTCGGATGGACACATCACCTTAGTTCGCATCATCATCTGCCTCTTTTCTTCTGGATGCACTGGCCCTCGAACACCTTGCTGGCGCATCCTGAAACACTACGCTGTTTTCCTGCTGCAATTTACTTCTATTTGGGACATTTCTACACGCGAGGACAGGGAGGTTAGTCACTGTCAAAAAGTCGGTTGCACTTCTTTTGCATGTTGCAATCCTGTCATCTCGGGCCTATGTGCTGTTGTCTCAAGCGCAGCAGCGTCTAGTTGGTGGTGGCTTGTGGCGAGCGCTTGAATTCACCGCCCCCGACTAGAGCCACATGCAAAACATATGGAGTTTATCCATCTGCACGCTCTATTGTCTGGCTGAGTTAGAGCATCATTGCTGTTCTGCTCCACATAAAGTCGACGTATTCTTGACGTTCTTCTCAGTCACTCTTTTGTCCTTTGAGCCTTCGAGTTTCTGTTGAGTGACATATAAGTGCTGCAATAGAAAGCTCAGTTGTACCAACCAAGTCTCAGTTGATTCATTTCTGCTCAGACATGCAGGAGGGCATGACCGAACCTTGTAACGAGCACTCCAGCTCAAGCAGAAGACAACAGTCCACATTGACTCAAGAGACAGAAGGAGCCTGACCTCAAGAGTCAAGAGGGCCTCATCAGGCTATATCTGTACTTTGATACGTGGAAGTAGTAACTTAAGATTAGGCATATGCAACGGTTCTGTTTATATCATAAATATTTATATAAAATCTCGTATCATATTTGTTGTACACAATGACATACTTGTTCGAATTAACTCTTACCAGCGGTTAATAGCTCATGCAAACAATTATGTCACACAGCCCATCGAGTGTAGACGGTTTTTGAGTATGTCTGTCACCATCCTCCTCTCCATATTAGCTGCCATCCCCTAAAAACAACTTTTGTAAAGTGATGGGGAAACAAAATCCCAGTCCCGTTCTCCCAACCTTAATACTAAGCTCTCAATGCAGTTGTGTGGCTTAATGACAATCCCAAATTGGACAAGCTTCCCAAATTTGTGTATCATTCCTCTTTGCCTCTTGTATATTTTCATGCACTGTTTCCTGTGATACTGAGCAGCATGAGGAGAAGAACACAGTACTCTTGATCCGATCACCATCATGACTGTAGTCATGGTATGTTGCTATATGAAGCTAAGAGTCTACACCCATACTATTTAGCTTTGTGAGCCGGCTATTGCTAAGCTTTGCTTAGCGGTCTTTGAGCTAAATTGCATAACTAGCCCAGCATATTCCATTTGCTGGCTGATAGACCAAAATTCAACCTCATGGGCGCTTAGCATGAAAAATGGCGGCGGCATCACTTAGTGCAGTAGGATCATCCTTCTCTGAGGAGCATGAACATCTGTACAACCATTCACGACAAAGTCACGCTTCTTGCATTATTGGTGATACAAGAGACCACGAGGCTGCTCAATACCTTGAGCTCAGAGTTGCTATTATGACGTACATGTAGACGGTGTACCATTAGTATTTTTCTAAAAGTGAAAACCAGCTATTGTGCAAAAAGAAATTCTGAGTTCATAGTGTTGGCTTTGTTATCAACCACCAGCAGAAACAAGTAAGCTGCTACCTTACATTATGCAGCATTACATGCAGTTGGTCTCCCATGTAAAACAGATATTGTAGTTTAAAATGCAGTTTGGATGGTTGATGTATTAAAAGTTGTGTGTTAAATCTGGTCGTAGCTACAGACTATGGCGTCCTGCTGCTAATCAAGAGCCTTCCATCAAGCATGTGTAGGTCCCACACAGTACTGTTTTGGCGAGCTCAGTACTGCGAGACAGGATAACACACAGCTCGTGTCCGATCAGCGGGGAGCCCCCTGGACGGATGACAACCCTTTGAACAGCTATGATGTTAGTGACGAACTAACTTGAACCAGTGTGTTTCTACTTGATCGGCCACACCCTTCATATGTCTACACTCGCGAGTCGAAACATTCGTGTTGGCTCACATGACAGAGCTCAGATGGGAGCGAAAGGGGGATAAGCAAACCACAAAAAGCGAGCCTTGTCCGCTGAGTTTCACGTAAACACAGTGGTCCCTGCTTGCCTGTATGTTAACACCCGGTCCATCTCATCCGTATCTTCTCCTCTTTAAATAACCCTAATAGTGCCCTGCCAGTGTTGGCTGACATGTTTCATGTTGACTTGGTGTAGCAATATCACAGGTCCCGCGGAGTCCAGTAGAAACATGTTTTCTCTGCACCGCTTTGTCAATTCCTGAACTTGGCATTTTGCTCTTGAGCATTCCTTCACCTCCCCTTGCCCCGGGCCCCCCAGCCTGCCTAGTGTCCAGCGGAGACGGGGGCTGTTTGCCATGCACACATCCCTCGTGTAAGGATAGGGTGAAAGGGCCCCTTGGCCCTGAGAAGCCATCCATTATTGTACCACTGCCCTCATACTCATGTACTAACTTTCCGCCTAACCATTATTTCTCTGACTATGTCTCAGCTGAACATATAAGAGTAGAGAATCAAATATTAAAGTCATGCTACGTGTTAAAAAAAAAAAAACAAAAAAGACAAAGCACAGATAACTTTACCAACATCAAAGACTGCATCACGAAACGAATGTATACATCAGCCAGATTTATAAATACTTGTAGATGCTCCTAACTCAATAATTCAGTTTTAAACAATTGAAATTAATATTGCATGATAAATTATAGAAGGGGTTACCAGTAGTGCAACAAATCACTCAACTGAGAATAATTACCACTAACAGTGGAGCTTCCCTCATCCCTATCAGGAGCCTTCTTTTTAACATTTACATAGTATTATTTGTCTTTGTAACAAGGTCCCTGACTGACACTGTTTTTCAGACAAGCCAGCCTGTCACTTTCCCATCCCAGTGGTCTGCATCCACGCGTCCAATATAATGACGCCCAAAGCTTGCCATGAGAGTTGATTCAACCAGTTGCCTCTGATAAGACACAGGGATTCGATTAAGCAGGCTTTCAAACATCCTTTTGGGTGGGAGACACAAAAAACAGAGCTTAATAAGAGATGTCTAGACTTAGAGCTTGTTGCCACTAGTTGCGTTTCCATGTAATCCTACTTAAAGGATCCTAGTTCGGGTATTTGACGGTGTTATTGTGAGGTAGTAGATTGCTATAGCCATGTATTACCTGCTTGCGTAGATTCGAACAGACATGCTGCCAGTAAGAGAGGCGGCCACGGATAGCACTGGACATTCAGAGAAGCGATGTTGCTGTGCATCGAGGACAGACCACCAAAACAATATCCATTATAATATGTTCCGCTTCATTTTTCGAAATATTTTCACATTTATCTACACCCATTTAAAAAAAAAAGGCAGAAGATTTTAGCTCTTCTAATATCACTCAGCTGACTGATAGGTGCCACTTTGTGCGCTACAGTAGTTCAGCGCTTGAGTAAAATTGTCAAGTACCACAGAAACGCTGTTTTGACGAGATCTCTCTC